>NC_061114.1:31559828-31658990 GCF_002878395.1 Capsicum annuum
ATATATATATATATATATAATAAAATATATATGCTATTTATTTATTTATAAAATTTTGGTTTTTTGGTTAAACCCATTTTAAAAAAAAAACAAAAACAAAAACCAAACCGAAAAATCGAAATTTTAAAATTACAAACCGAATCCGATCCGAAAAACTGAAAAATCGAAATCAAAATTAAATTTCGGTTTGGTTTTTCGATTTTTTCGGTTTAAACCAAAATATACCTACCCTAGGTCTTGTACATAAAACGGAAGGGCCGAATTGTGATGTACCCATCCCTTAATGGCTATTCACTGTGTTTTTAAATTTAGGTGCTAGTTTTGTGAAATTATTTTAATTTTAGGTGTTATTTTTGTCCTTTTCCGCTTTATTATTAGGTATATATATATACACACACAATTGCATTTAATTTGTTTTTTAAAAAATAGATTAGTTAAAAAAAAAGTTGTTGAAAAAAGCAAGTATAAATAACATAAATACCAATCCTTTTGAAAGTAATTACACTCTCTCCCACTTTTTAAATTACTTTACTCTCTCTCTATTAATATACATAACATAGCCGATATATACATGGCATTCTGTGTATATATTGGGCGACTAAATTATTTGACGAGATGATATAACATTGTCTGTTGCAACTACCTATTTTTTTGTGCATTCTCCTTTCTCTAGTGATTTATGGTCACATTCATCTATGGTCACATTCATCTGAGATGAATGAAATTTGAGTGCAATTTAGAACTAAGGTGTGTATTCTAATATGAGCGGTTGTTTTAGATTTTTATTTTCTGAATCGAATTCTTTTGGTCGAGATGTTCAACATGTTACCAAATTATATTAGCTTTCCATTTAAGTGAAACATCTTCAGCAAAATTATTGAACTTTATTCATGTTGCATTAAATGTTGCATTATCTACGACATATATTTATATCATGTTTGAACTTTTTTTGTATATTGATCGAAAGAATCAACAATCTTAGTGGATATAGTTATCTGATATTTATTGTGGGTGGTGAAAAATAATCTTCAATTAAAATTAATTGAGATACATACAAGTTAGTCCGAACATCATCATTCTAAAAAAAGATTTTGTAGTAAATTTTATACTCACTTAAGATATTACAATTTTCATTTTTGCTTAATTAAATACTAATAAGTTTTAGGGGACCAATAGGTGTCACAAGAAAAATGAAAATACATGAAGGTTGGAGAGGCATGACTATGGGTTAACCATCATGGTCTTCAGTAATGCACACTATATATAAATTGCAAATTTTGATATAATAAATTAGGAATTCCTTGATTATTAGTTAGAGTTATTCAGATATTATACACTACTAAAACAGCTATAAAAAGAGACAAAAAAAAGAGACCTCAAAATAGATTGAAAATAAGAGACCTCGTGAGGTCGCTTATCCCTTCAGTTTGTTCTTTTAATTATCTTTTAAAAAAAGAGACCTCATGAAGTCGGTAAATGATAAAATAAATTGAACGACACAATATTAGAGACTTCAAAAGGTCAAAAATAAAATGCGAGAAAAGTTAGCGTCAAAATAATAATAAAATTTTAAACATTGCGACCTCATGAGGTTGCTAAAATTTTAATAAATTAATATTTATTATCAAAAATAATTGTGTGTCACTATTTTATGAAGTGTAAGGGAAAAATATATATTTAGTTAACTTTTTTAATATTTATTATTTATTATTTATTATTATAATTAAAATAATAGAAAACCCCAAATGAAATAGGCAGCTCTCTCAAACCGACCCTCTCTCAAATTCGACACAAACACTCTCTCCCAAAGCCGCCACTCTCTCGAAATATCATTCTCTAGCTTTGAAACTCTCTCCTCCAAATCTAAATAAGCTATCTCCATTTCAAGTAAGGTTGTTTTAATTTTTTTCTTATTTATATGTAAAATGGTATTTGAATCTATGGATGTCTTGGGTCTTCTTTATTTTCCCCAAAATGTGAATGAATAGTTAGGGATTTTGTTACCTTGTTTCAGAATGGTTTGAGGTTTAGTACGTAATTGTTGATGGTTTTTATAGATCGTTCTTGCGTTAGTCGTCAAACTATTGCTAACCCTCGCCCTTTTCATGGTGGTTTTATAAGGATTGATGTTGTGGTTTCTTATGTGTGCGGGTATGGTTAATTGGCGTGATTTTGACTCGATTACTTAGTCCTCAAGAGTAATTTCGGTTATAGTAGAGGCAGCGTAACAAGAAAGTGTTGTTTTTAGAGTGATTTGGGTTATGGAAGAGGCATATGAGAATATGAGAAGATGAATGAGAAAGTACAGAATGAACTCTCTTACAAAATATGTGTAACTAACTCTTATTTATGAAGATGCAACATTTATTTGTCAAGCATTCTGGTCGATAATGGATGAAGCTGCCACATTTATTTGTCAAGTATTCTGGCCGATAATGGATGAAGGAGGTAGTCCATTGAAATGTTTTGGTGCTATCAACTGACAATCAATCGAAAACCCTTTTTTCAGTGACAATTTAAAGCACAACCTCATCCCTTGACCATAGTTCTACTTATTCTGATTTCAATATGATGCACTCACGCTCATCTCTATGAGCAATCCATCCATTGCTGTGACGCCATATAGTTTACTACTATATTGCCTCTGGCTCTTCAAATATGCCATTGGATGTGTGTTGGGTCCTCCAAAGAAGTGCATTTTTGGAGGATGCGACACCGGTGCGGCTACACTTTTGAAGAGTCCGAGCAATACAGTTTGACTATGTTGTATAAGTTTCTAATTTTCCTTCCGAAATTCCCTCTCTCTGGGCCAGCGGCCACGATTTTACCATCAATCTTATGTTGTGTATGGTTCATGTAGTACGGGGTGAAGGGTGAATAGAAGTAGATATGATAAAGGACAATATTAATTTTTCCAGTTTGAGGATAAATCTTAACCCAAATGAAATAGTAATGGACTATGAGAAGATGAATGAAAAAGAACAGAATGAACTCTCTTACAAAATATGTGTAACTAATTTTTATTTATGCTATTTAGGTATAACTAGCCTAATCACTGTTACATTAACTTCTCTGTTCAGCTATCATTTACTCATACACTATTTTTTATCTTTCTACATCTTTCTTGTTAATCACCATAGAGAAGTCTCTCTCGATTGCAACCCCGTAAGTTATCCAATTTGTATCAGCCTCTGTAAGTCATTATTAACCTATAGAATAAAAACTGAAGACCATCTGTAGATTTGCCAAGGTAAGTAAACAACACAAATCTCTTGATACTATACATATGAGCATTCACTTATTGAATTTAGTTATCTGTCAGAAGAAACTAGAGCTGCATTAGTAATAAAGGAACTTAATCTTCTTGATAATCTATGGCTTTATGTGATTAGGTGTATGTTTTTAATTGAAATGTAGAAAAAATGGATTATTGTAATTTCAAAAATCTAGAAAGCGGACTTGTTGGAGTGTTTAGAAATCTAATAAGGAAAAACATGAAATTCTAATCATGATTAACATTTTGGTTTAATTAATCTAATCAACACCATTAATTTAAAACTATGACATCTTTGATTCCAAAACAGAACTTGAAGAACTAGAGACAAGGAGAAGAGTGGGAACCCGGAACCATAAATAATAATATTACAGAACCAAAGGTTACTACACAAGCATAGTTGCACATGTCGAATTAGAAATCAGCTTCCTTGTAATTTGTTAGCATGAATAGACGTGATACATCGCCAAGTTTAGCTCTTCCTCCGATAGAATCGAAGATGATATATATGGCATAGTAGAGCTCTGGTTTATTCTTCTAGGCCTATAAAAGTGATAGCTTTGTTACAGCGGAACTCCTTAAGGGACTGGGGGATATTTGTTTGATTATCCACCAGTGGGGATGTTAGTTTCTAGTTGTGATTTCTTTTCTGCTATTAATGGTGCGTCTTTCTACCTAAGGCTGTCAAGTGGGTCGGGCCGGGCCAACCCGAAATTGACCCGTCAAAAATAACTGGGTTGTGGGCCGAGCCAGATCCGGGTTGGGGTTAAGTGGGTCGAGTCGGTCCGGGCTCAACAGTAAAATTTATAAAAATAACCTTAACTCGGGCCACTTAACCCAACCAGGTCAAACTCACCTAAACCCGGTTAAAAAACCGGTCAAACCTGGTCAAAATATAATAAAAAAAACTTTTTTTCAATATACATTATATATACCCACCTATAGACATTATAAATACGTTAAACAATATATATACACTATATATATAGTATATACTACATTAGAATTTGAAAAATATATACACATATACACAATTACACATATATACGCATCATTCAATATATATGTACTACTTAAAAGTTTAAATAAAATATACTACAATATATATATATAGTTATATAGTGAAATAAGTTGTTTAACTTAGGATAAATTTAAATTTTTAGTTATATTAATCTATTTAGTTGCTGATGTATTTTAGGTTTTCTGAATTTAAATTATGTTCAACATTTTCTTTCTGCATCATCTTTTAAAAAACTAATATTGGT
Source organism: Capsicum annuum (assembly GCF_002878395.1). Lineage (NCBI taxonomy): Eukaryota > Viridiplantae > Streptophyta > Magnoliopsida > Solanales > Solanaceae > Capsicum > Capsicum annuum. The sequence continues at coordinate 31,564,368 of NC_061114.1, forward strand.
TATATTATTTAGATATTTAATTAATTTAAGTTAAAATATAAATTACTGAAAAAACATTGTTTTAAAATTGTCTTAAAATTGTCAATTTCTTTATCCTAGACTGTCACTTGACAAAATAATAGGTAAGATTTTCTTGCTGCAGTATATATAGAAGATTTAAATTTGATATATTAATAACATACTTAGTGTATTCCCACATAGTGGGGTCTGGGGAGGGTAGAGTGTACGCAGATCATACCATTACCTTAGATGAAGTAGAGGCTGTTTCCAATAGATCCCCAGCTTAGGACCGATAGCAGTATGACAAACATAAATCATAAAAGCATATAAACTAGTATAGTCTGCAAAATAATATTACAGCCATAATATAATACTAAAAACTAGCTATCCGAAATCATAGACATCACTCAACACCACGAACAAGAAACTTCAGACCTAAATAAAGAACACTCCCTTATTGTTACCGACACACTCTCAGCCCCTAAGCCTCTACCCTAATCCGCGTTCTCCACACCTTCTTATCAAGGGTCATGTCCTCTGTAAGCTGTAACTGCTCTGTATCGTGTCTAATCACCTCCCTCCAATATTTCTTCGGTCTACCTCTACCCCGCCTAAAATCATCCGTAGCAGAGTCTCACACCTCTGTACTGGTGCATCAGAGTCCTTCCTCATCACATGCCCGAACCAATGTAACCTTACTTCTCGCATCTTGTCCTCCACCGAGGTCACTCTCACCTTCTCCCGAATAATCTCATTCCTTACCCTATCTTTCCTGGTATGGCCACACATCATCGCAATATCCTCATCTCCGTCATCTTCAACTTTTGAATGTGGGAGTTCTTAACTGGAAAACACTCCACTCCATACAACATAGCCGGCCGCATATTTTATAAAATTGAATCAAAAAAATTTTAAATTTAAAAAGAAAAATAAGCAATCGTTACCTAACCTATCCTAAATAAATGGCAGATCAAATGGTGTTGAAACAAACTTAAAGAAATGCATCAATGATCAATGATAATAATAATAATGTCATTTGTTATTTTAATTATTACTATCAAAATAACTACTAAAAAAAATTAAAGAAACTATATTAATAACGTGTTTTAAATGGGGAACGAGCACATCAATGTGCTTTTGTGGGTGTTCACGGGGTTGAGTAGTTTCTTTTAGGATTTTTTTTTCTATTTTTTTTTTAACTCAGAAAAATAATTAATTCTTACATAATTAGTTAATTTACCCTAGAATTAAACACGCGTCATTTTCATAAATTGTTACTTGACAATAATTTAAGTAATAATTTCTTGCTATTTAATATAATATATATAAAATTAATATATATCTAAACATGTCTAAGAATCAAGGAATAACATTTATCTTTTTTGTGGGGGTTTTTGAGCTTTTATTTAAAATTTTCTCATTTATAAATTTATAAAATATTATCAATTAATGACACTAAATTATAAGATAATAACTACACAATTACATCTACAATTACTCTAAATTAAATTCAGTAAATGTTGTAAAACGTTATTGGCCCCTTTGCATTCTTTCTTGCACGTATACATACAACGACTTCTTTTAGCACATATACTCTTGTTTGTGAGCTTCAGGCTTGTAAACGCCACTCACAAACATGTAAAAAGAGAAAGCACGTGAATTCCTTATAGTAAAGTTCACCTACATACATTTACCTATTATAGCATTAACATGAAGTGTAAGCATCATAACTTCTATGATATTCAGAAACTCTCAAAAAGAAAAAATTCTATGATTTTCTCCTCTTCCTCTCATTTTCATTATCTTTTTTTTTTTTTCATTCTTAATATTATGATCTTAATTTTATTTTGGATTCAATCAATTGCTTATTTTGTTATTTTTGTAATTTCTTTTAATTCTTCAGTTATTTGATATATATGATGTGATAATTAATTTCATCAAATATCTCAATCCATAAAACTACTTTTATCTAAGAGTCAAAGTTTTACAATGAGTATCTGTAGATATTGTTGATGCTCTTTTTCTTTAAAATAAGCATGTTCAGTGGTAGCTTTCAGTATTGAAATAAAATATATACATTGATAACAATTAGATAGGTAACAATTACATAAAAATAAGTATTGAAATAAAATGTACTCAAATAATTACATTGGTATTGAAATAATTACATAACAATTACATAGGTAACAATAACTTTCAGTATTGAAATAAAATGTATACATTGTTAACATTGTTCTAAGGAAATAAGTATTTCAACATTGGTAACCTATCTAATTGTTGATGCTCTTTTTCTTTAAAATTACATTTATTAATAAAGTGTAATTTCATGTTCATTATTGATGCATGGATCATTGTTTCTATTTTTTTTTTCACATTTAAAACTTCCAGAAAATAATGACAATTTCTTATATTGAAATGACATGTATTTATTGAATTAGATGTTAATAAATTTATCACTGCTTCATGTTTTGTTATTGTTGTTGTTGTTATTATGCAGGATGCAAATTTTCATTGAGAAGTAATATGAGGAGCTATGTACTTAAAATTTTGTTGGTTTACTTTTCTTCTTAATATTGAAATTTATATTTTATTTCTAAGAAAAATAATTACACACGTCAAATTAGATGTTAAATTTACTTATGACGAGTATCAATGCTCCAGTTTTTGTTGTTAAATAGGAAGCAGGTTTTACTAAGGAGAACATGATAGACCTATGGAGGCAATGTTTGTTGGTTTAATTTATTTTTCATAAGATTGAAATTTGTATTTTCTTTTTAAAGAAAATAATCATACACGTCAAAATATACCTTTTTAATAAATTAATTGTATTTAAGAAAAATAATCACATACATCAAAATATAATTTTTTTGATTAATTTATATATCTATATAAAGGAGCAATATATACAAGTGACGCAACACCTTTCTATAGCCTCTATTCTTTTCTTTTTCCTTGTTGTATGATTTTTTTTCTCTCATTTTTCTTAATTATTTTTCTTTAAAAACTCATCTATATATAACTCATATTTTTTCATTTTCATAACATCTACTCTTCATTAATATTAATAATATTCATAATTTCCAAAGCTTTCACGTTTATAACTTCATTTATTTGATAAATAATTTTATGACACCTTAGACTCACATAAATATTATTCCTATTTTAAGTAAAAAAAACTGAGTCATACTGGCTATACTATACTCTATATGCATGCTTAAATTTTCACAGCTTCACCCATTATTATTTAACATTTAAGAAAAAAATATTTACATGAGAATTTACACAAAAAAATAATATATATATATATATATATATATAAAAGAGTATGACCAAGCAGAAGAAAAAATTGGCCAATTAATGACCAGTGATTAAGTATCAAGAAAAAAATTAATTGTACGTGAGGGAGAACGGTTAATTGGAGAAATTAATTGCAACATTATCTATGTACTTAGCCATTTCACATTTTCTTTTGAAAGGAATAAATAAATGTAATAAAGGCTAATAATAAAGAAAGAGATCTTTTTAGAAGATTTTAAAATAGAAAATGAGGAAAAAGTTTAAAATTATGAGAGAACAGATTATAAGTGTTTATGACTTTGAATAAAATGAAAAAAAATGTCTTTGAAAGTTCATATTGCAAACAATATATGAGAGTTTACCTTATTAGTATCGTAACTATTTTATTAGCTAAGATTTAATGATACTATTTAAGACAATTTTAATTGATATATTATTACAAATTTTAATTATTTACGCATAAGTCAATCCAAACGATTTCTCTCAGCAAACAATAACCTCTTATCAAATACTTTGGGGATATATATATGTGTGTGTGTGTGTGTATGTGTATATTAAATCAATTTTTTTTTTAAATCAAAATAAGAAATTTAGCTAAACTTGAGTATCATCATCATCTTTTGTTAAGAGAGACAAATTTCCTTCATTCATTTAGTAAACTTCTAAGAATCGAATTGAAAGAATATAAGTACATTAAAATTTGTGCACAAATACAATGCCGAAAGCTGAAATTATTATTACATTTTCAAAAATATATCTCGATCAAGATTAATTATAAATATTTTTCAAACATGAAAGTCACATCAAGAACATATTTTGTGCTAAGAGGATATCATTTCAAACTCTTAAGGGGTCGTTTGGTAGAGTGTATAAGATCAATGCAAAATATAGTGTATTAGTAATGCTTGTATTATTTATGCTTGTATTAGTTATGCATGTATTATTTCTTATACATTGTTTGGTTTGATGTATAAGAAATAATACATCTTACATAATTTCTATTAAAGAATTTTTTATTTTTTACAAAAATACCCTTCTTTGATTTTGTACACTTTTTTGTAATATTTTTTTTTTGCCATCTCAAATATAATTAGTATTGTTGAACTAGTATATAGAGGTTTCGGATTAATTGCAAGACCTTTGTCTTTGCGCATGAAATATTATGCCAACGAATTAACATAGTCGAAACAAAAATAAAATATAAGACGTAGAATTAAGAAATAGTCTCAATTTTTTTTAATCTTTTTAAAGACCCTCGAAGAAAAGCAAAAATATGTTACAAATATTTAAATAAATTATTCATTGATGGGAAAAAATTGTGAAATGTTTTGAAAAGATTCACTATTACAAATTACCATGGCCGGAAAAGGAATGGTGAAATATTTTGAGAGGAAAATTGAGGGGTATTAAGGTTATTTAATAAGTTAATGCATGTATTAAAGACTTTGCATTACTAATACATAAAAAATGGGTGGTATTAGTAATACACACTTTAATACACAATACCGTGTATAACTAATGCTTGCATTAGTTGTACATTGACTAAAAATTGTACCAAACAAGGTATTCATAATACACATTAATTAATACATGCATTATTTTTGCCAATACACTCTACCAAAAAACCCTTAAGGGGTTGTTTGGTAGAGTGTACTAAAAATATAATACATGCATTATTCTTTGTGTATTGATAATACCATGTTTGGTATCATTTTTTAGACTATGCATAATTAATACTTGCATTAGTTATACACACTATTGTGTATTAAGGTGTGTGTTATTAATACTCACCATTTCCTATGTGTTAGTAATACCAAGTATTTCAACACATGTACTAATTAGTAAATGACAAATTTACCCCTCAAAGCTCTACTAAAACATTTCCCCCAAATCTTTTTTCCACGGTTCTTTGCTACAGCTTTCAAAATGAAAAAGAAAAATTCAATGACTAAATTTTCCCTCAAATCTCTACTAGAATATTCATTTTCCTTGTATTTTACCTTTGTTCTTGTACTTTGTCTTCTCTTCTCTACACTGCCATGAAAAAATATGAAAATTTTTTACCGCATCTTCTTCTTCTTTTCATATAATTAGACATTGTTTGCTCTTCTACACTATAATTAAATGTTCTATTATTGGGAGCTTGAATGTGAAATTGGATTCTTTGTTTTTGAAGATTGTTTTTGAATTTTTTGTTGCTTAATTTTTCATGCTAATCTGTAAAATCATGACTATTTTTGGTGATTTTCTAAAGTTGTGCATAAAAATTGTTTAATTCCCTCATGTCCAACTATCTTCTGTATGAGGAATTGCAAAATCAAAGTTTGTCATACAAACTTTTTTTTATGAAAAGGGAATGGATACAAACTGTTTGAGGAATTGATGGACAATGAAGTCCAATTCGTTGGTTTGGGAAAGAAAGTGGAGAGGGTATTTTAGTCATACAAAATATTTTTTATAAAAATTATACAACATATATTATTTTTAATACATCAAACCAAACACTGCATAAGAAAAATACAAGCATAACTAACGCAGATATAACTAACACAAGCATTACTAATACAAACATTATTAATACACCATATTTTACATTATTATTATACACTCTACTAAACGACCCCTAAATGTTATGAAAATAAAGTGGGATTGACTCTTCACTTATACATACTCTCTTCCTTTTGTCTCTTTTTAATATATGTGAATAAAAACTAATAGTCATTTCATATCTATATATAATAATTTAATAAATTATATATAAAAAATAGTTATCACATGAATTTACCTCAAATTTTCCGTTTATTCTATTTCTGATATATTAGAAGTTACTAATATGATTAAAAGTCCCGCGAAGAACAATTTATTTCACTAGTATGTAGAATATAGATAGAATTACCCAACTATCAACCACCTCTACACCGTGCTCCTTAACTGTCATAAATATTTAAGAACAGTCCATTCAATCATTTAGGAAGTTTTAGATTTGACTCTTCCAAGAAATCCTAGAAATTTCTAGGTTTGTGTTTTCGAATGATTTCTTGAAATCCAACATTTCTTTTTTGTAATTTACTTCTTATATCTTATATTACTTCATATGTTTGTTTTTTTCGTTTGTTTTTTTCTTAACTTTTATTGATGAATTTTATTATTAAACTAGAATTATTAAAATGCATGATAACTAAGGCATAGATTGAAGAAAGTGGTGTCATTATTATTATAACTCACCATATTATTTTTTTCTATTCGTGGGTATAAATTGTAGTAAAAGATGATCTTTAATTCTTGTAACTCATATGGTCTTTAGTTATTGTAACTCTCAAGGTCATTAGTTTTTGTAACTCTATGGTCATTAGTTTCATATAACTTATGTAACATTAAGAATATTTATTTACCCATATTACTACCCCTCATTCATCTTATTCATTACATAAAAGAATTCTACACTTATAAATAGTGGTGTTTCTTCCTTTATTCTGTAATAAGAAAAAAATGATAAGTGAAAGAGAGAGTAGAAACATAGAAAATATTCTAAGTCTTCAACTATATTCACTATACTAAAGAGAGTGATTACATTAGTGAAAGCGAGAGTTGAGACAAAGAAAATATTTCAAGTATTAAACTATATTAACTATACAAAAGAGTGATTATATTAGTGAAAGAGAGAGTTGATACAAAGAAAATAGTCTAAGTCTATAACTATATTCACTATAAAAAGAGAGTTTTATATGTTGAAGGATTGTGTTCTTATGGTGGAGCTTTGGACTCTTCAACTAACCCAGAGTTGCTTGAGCTGTACATCGTTGATGGGCTGTTGTATCCTAGAGGGACAAGTCAAGAGATATACTGTGAGATCGGTGTAGATTATGCCACAGTGGGCTTGAATCTCCTTAAAGAGAGCGAGATATCTGCGCCTCAGCCAAGAAGAAGATTATCTATTTTTTTTTTCATTTTGTTAATTTTACTATTTCAATTGTAATTATTATAATTTGTGGTATATTACATCAAAAATTTCAAGGAGATTCATGTTTTGTTACAGTTTAAAAAATTGTGGATATCAAGATGAGAGATCTCAATATCTCAACGTCACTGGTTTCTTCAAGAGATGGAAAGGAAGAGATGAAGAGTAAAGTATTTTTCTGCTTGTGTAATACCCCAAAAAATGTAAATCAATATTAGCTCCATATTTCAATATTATTCATAGTACATCATGGTTCTTTGGTAGTTTCATGATCAAGTTTGATGTCAATTAAGGTCTCAAATATGTCCTATCTATTAGACGAATCAAAATATTTCTTACCGATTGAATTCTTGAAAAGGATATTGATATAGTCAACTTCAAATGAGAATATCTCTCGTTATGTTATGAATTTTTTAGATCATAACCCACCAACAAATATATAATTGAATTATCTTTCCAACGATACCAATTTTGTCCAAATACGATATTGAAGGAAAAAGTTATACCCATTTTACTCCAACATGTTAGCCTGACTACTAAGTGACGACATTAGCTGACGGCTTATCACATATCTGACGACTTATCAACTAATGTCGTCAGCCTTAGGCAGAAAGTCATAAATTCCAGCATCAAGTGACGACATGAGTTGACGGCTTATCACATATGTGACGACATCAGCCAAATATCGTCAGCCGTAGAATTCAACATTTTCCAAACGGTTTTGGAGGGGAATTTTGGTATTTTCCCTTCACCCCAAAGCTCCATAAACACTGAATTCAGCTTCCATTTCACCAAAATACATTTTTTTCTCTCAAATTCTCTCAAGAACAAGAAGAGGGGTTTCCAATTCAAGATCCAAATCTTAAGGATTCTTCCATCAATCTTTCCAAATCAAGTATCAAGATATGACATATATTGATTCATGGGTCCCTTTCACCCATGAAGCTCAAGAATCTCTTTTCAAAATACAAGATTTGTGTATTTAAGAATGTTCATGATTTAAATAGAATTGAAATTCATGTTCATGATGTTGTGGGGTTTTGATTCAGGTTTTAAATTACATATTCCAATGATTGACCCTAGTATATGAAGATTTGTTTAATAATCATGATAAATCTCCTTCAATTTACAAGTTGATTGATGTATCCATGATTATTATATGTGTTGATGATGGTATAACCAAAGCATGCTCCCCATGTGTTTGACTAAATGCCTATGTGAAGGAAAAGTGTCATACTAGTATAATAATATGAAATCTCCATTCATGTACAAGTTTATGCACGTCAAGTGTTTGATGAAATGTCTTAGTCAATGAATTATGGATAAATGTGTAGCCATTGTGGTGCTTTAGAACTTGTACTTCATGAAATCTCCAACTTATTGTATTGTGGATTGTGATGTCGGTCATGTATTCAAGAAAGTCATGCTTTGTCAGTTTCTTCCTATTGAGTCCCGAGGGTACTTGTACCCAAAAAATATAGTTGTGTGCCTAGAGTTAGTGTCATATTTCCACGATATCCTCAGTCAAGCCATGATCCATAAAATTTAGTCATTCATGTGACTCAGAAAAGCTTAGTAATACAGTAATTTCAGTACTATTTCGTCAGTCAACAAAAACTCAGTTAATTCAGTCTAATTCAGTTCAGTAATCCACGTTCAGTATCTATTCAGATGGGAGTAGGAATTAGTACCGAGTGAACCCAAGGATGGGAATGCACACTGTCAGATGAGGGTGTGATTCTTAGAAGTCATCCTTGCGTTCAAGAACTATGTAGCCAGCATAGGTTAAGACATCAACACTTTTAGATGAGGGTTGTTGAGGTGGATAAACACTATCAGATGAGGGTCCCACCATTCTCTTTTAGGGACACTATCAGATGAGGGTCACCCAAAGCTTGTCCTTACCAGTGGCGTGGTATTGACACCCTTCCAATTGAGGTTACAGATTGGACCCTAATACAACTATATTACGTTATTTGGGGCATGTCAGTTAGATGACTACTTCCCACAGTTCCAATTATAGATCAGGACTATCAAATACAATCATTCAGTCTTGGTAATAGAACTCAGATAGTTCTACAAAATTCAGGACTGTCAGATGCAGTCACCTCAGAATAGAACGGAATTCAGCTAGTTCCATAAAAAACTAGACTGTCAGATACAGTCTCTCAGTATTAGTTATTTCAGTTATATGATTATCAGTATCTCATGTTATCAGTACTCCAATTCAGTAATCATGTTATCATGAACTCAGTTACAGTTATTATATATTCATGTATGTATTCTCACGTTTATGTTGTTCAGTCAGTTAGTATAGTTCATGTATGTGAACCCTTTGCATTCAGCCTACCTCATATGCATACCAGTATATTCAATCGTACTGGCACATTTGCGCTATGGTATTTTATACCATAGTTTCAGAAGCACGAGCTCCAGAGCATCAGTAGCATTCTAGTACTCAGTAGTCAGAGTCAGTAGTGAGTCCTCATCCTTCAAGGACATGAGCATTATCTTATCATTTCAGTACTTAGTTTATTTCAGTAGTTGGAGTTAGTTAGGGACATTTCCCATCAACTCCTTATTCAGACGGTTAGAGGCTTTTAGACCATTATGCTCAGTCAGTTTATTAGTTTGTTTTGGGTATATCATACCCCACACAGATGTTATATTTTATTAGATATTGTGTATCAATTTTGAACCTTACATCCTTACAACCTTTATTTCTACATTTACACAGTATATTATGCAGTGCTCAAGTACAAATATTAGTCATGGGTTAGCTTGTGATCCTTTGGGGTCATGAGCACCATATAATATTCTAGGTACCATATTCGGGGCGTTACCACTTGCTCAACTCAAACTAAGAAAAGGTAAAAGAACTTTTCTACTTTCTTGCAAAAGAAAGGTAAAACCCCTCTACCCAATGTGTATAGTAAAAAGAGTGATACTACTTTTCATGAATATAAAGTGCTATTTAAATTTTTGAAATAGTTGGGGCTAATGAAATGAAAAAAAAATACCACCATAAAAAATGACATTTGCACTTTTGAGAATGAGTTAAAAAATATGACAAGTGCATAATTATTGTTGGAATAAATCACATGTCATTATTAATTTGCATATGATTTGATGTCTTTAAATTTTACTCTAACATGCTATCAAAGAAAGGATAAAAATGTTAAGTATCTATTTGACATTAAATATATGGGTGAGAAAAATATCATTCTACGAATAAAAAATACCTAAATCATGTGATGAACTTTTCCTTGACATTTCACATTATGACAAAAATTTATGAAATACAATTTTGTTGATTGTACGGGCCATGCGATTTCTTTTAATTCAAATATGTGAAAGTGGTGTGACAAATAAAAAAGGAGTTTGCTAGCCTAATAAAAACATGAGATATGTGGCTAGTTGCGCTTGGCCTGAAATTGTGTAAAAGTACTTAAGCAAATTATACAAGCAATCAGGTATATTTACTTGAAAAAAATTGTGGCTTTTTTTATTAAAATAAATCTTGTTGTACCTAAAAGTGTTTTTAATGTAAAATGAAAAAAAAAACTTTGTGCTATTTGTTGAAATGAAAAAAAAATTATTATTTGCTAACTCTCTCGTGGAGGTTGAACTAACTATTTTAGATTCTATAAGTAAAAAATTAAATTAATCAATCACTTTATTTTGAGAAATTTATTTCTCTAATTTTGAGTTATTGTGATAGCACCAAAATTTATTGGTAGAATATAAATTATTATTATAATAATAAATTCAGATCATAAAGAAAAAATCACTATATTATGAGATCATAATGATTAATGGTATACCAATATTATTGTGTTAACTTTGTGATAATCTTGCAGATTCATAGACTAAGGCCTTAGCAAGAAATTGGTCTGAAGCACATCGAGGGGAATGAAATTCAAGATAAAAAATTTCTAAGTCATATATGAGGAAATCCAACTTGGGAGCTAGAGATCCTATAACCATGTTCAATGGAAAAACAAATCATCTGATAGCTTGTTGTGAATGTACTATTATTTTGTGCCTCCCTATGATGTGAGTGCATTTTGTTCCTATAATTATTTGTGAAGGCTGAGTCTAGAACTCTTAATGAAATTTTGTATCTCGTAGGAGTAGGATGTTGAAATTACAGAATGGCTCTTGGCAGACTTTACCTATGTGAGTGTGGAAGTAGGTCACTTTGTATGAAAATTAGGCTTATTCTTAAAATCGCTCATGAAAAACTGGAATGACACATGACCGTAATGTGTTGGCTATTAAAGCTTATGTCAACACCTTGATTGTTGTGTGTAAGCAGTAATACTTTATTTCCATTAAGCAGTCATAGTTCAAGTCTAAGACCATTATTGACTCTAGAGTAAAATTTACTGTTTTACTAAGTGAAGATTTAATGCACAACACACCTTCATTATGTATAATAGTCTACATTAAACTAATTTGGTGATAACTCTCTTATTTCAACATTAAAATGAGTGGAAAAATGTTGGTGCATTTTAGTATTAAAAAAATATTAAAGTGTATGACAATTAGTAGGCATAAAGTGAAGAAAGTGGTGTCATTATTCTTGTAACTCACCATATTATATTTTTGTGTTAGTGGGTATAAATTGTGGTAAAAGATGACCATTAGTTCTTTTTACTCATGTGACCATTAGTTCTTGTAACTCTTAAGGTGATTAATTTTTGTAACCCCATGGCCATTAGTTTCATGTAACTTATGTAACATTAAGACTATTTATCTATCCATATTACTATCCCTCATCCATTCTATTCATTATATGGAAGAATTCTACACTTATAAATAGTAGTGCTTCTTCCTTTGTTGTGTAATATGAAAAAGTTGATCAGTGAAAGAGAGAATTGAGATATAGAAAATATTTTAAGTATTCAACTATATTCACTATACAAAAGAGAGTGATTACATTAGTGAAAGAGAGCTTTGAGACCAAAAAATATTTTAAGTCTTCAACTATATTAACTATACAAAAGAGAGTGATTATATTAGTGAAAAAGAGAGCTGAGACAAAGAAAATATTTTAAGTCTTTAACTGTATTCACTATAAAAAAGAGAGTTTTATATGTTGAAAAAAGGTGTTCTTATGGTGGAGCTTTGGATTGTTCAACTAATTCAGAGTTACTTGAGTTGTACATCGTTGATGGGCTATTGTATCCTAAAGGGAACAAGTCAAGAAATATACTATTGAATCGGTGTAAATTATACCGCGGTGGGCTTGAATCTCCTTAAAGATTGCGAAATATGCGCGCCTCAGCCAAGAAGAAGATTATCTAATTTTTCTTCATTTTCTTCATTTTATTATTTCAACTTTAATTAATATAATTTGTGGTATATTGCACCAACTTTTTAAAAAAAAGTTAATAAGAAGACCTTATTTAATTTTGATTAGATGAATCTTTTTCAATTAATATGGGTATAGTTGAAAAAAATGATTAGTTATCTCTTAAATTCTTAAACGTGCCATTTATTTTGAGATAAAACTTTTAGCAAACATATCTAATAATTTGAGACGGATGAAGTAATATTGACACGTGTTAAGGACTTGTATTTAATACAAAACATGAGTAAATCTTATTTTCCGAAGTTGGATTGAAACACAGGTGAAATGAAGTAGAGAACTTCTATGACTTGAAAAAAAAATCGTCACTTCCAGGAAATTGCCATCAAAATCCATTGACAACCAACAACTCCATCAAAAACATTACAGAAGACATTATTAACCTTCATGGTTGAAGGTGAAACGAAGTTGTGTTGCTCCAAAATGGTGAGTAAAAGAAAAATCTAAGCTATTAAATGAAGAAATAAAATATGGAGAAAAAATAGATATGATTGGCAGAGAAATTTGGGTGGAGGGGGTGTGAGTAAGCGTGCATGCATCCATGCTCTGCTTTCTACATCATGTATAACAATGTTAGGAGACCGGTTGAGTTGGGTGATAAAATTAACTAGTAAGTGTTGAAATAAGTTGCTATTATAAAATTAATTATCATGTATTTGAACGTAAGTGTCGAAATTGATAATAAATGTTGTGTTAGATTAAAAAAAGTGCTTTAAATGACTAGAATATCATTAAAATTACTTTTAAAATGATAAATTTGAAAGTACTTTCGTATGAGAGAGGATAAATAGATAAAGATGGAATGAACGAGTTGAAGATTTTTTTTTGAGAAGTATATTTTGTGGATTACTAATTATTAGTAATCCATGAAATATACTTCTCAAAACAAAATCTCCAACTTCTTTTGTCACCATCCAAATCCATCATGAGTGACACCCACACTATTCATTCGGTGGAAGAATCAACTACCCCGAAAACTAACCAATAATCATCACTTAAAAGAGATCATTAGAACTAATCCATCAATAAATATTCAAATCTAAAATGAAATCAAAAGTACACTATTTGCGTAACTTTGTACTTAAATAAGAAACAATTCTTAGGAGCCGAAAGTCGTCCGTACCGAAACATCTATGATTGTCAAGAAGGAAATGCAACCACAAAACTATAAGAAAGTCTATAATATCCAAAACAAAGGATTATAACATAAAGGAAAGATCTCATGGCAACCTTGGATATGTCGCTCACCCTGAAATCTGAAATCACCCACTAGAATCACAAGTGAGGTCTCGTAGAAGCCGTTGGAATATGAGCTGCAATAAAGTAAGGGTAAGTGTAGTATCAACACAGAAAAACAACAACGTACTGGTAGAGTCATTTGGCCAACCTAAGATTAGAATATGAACACTTAACTAAAACATAGTCAGCAAGTTAATCCATGCTCAAAACTAACATATACTTAGCACATTAACACCAAATAAACAGTTTACGACTAAAATCAATAAGTCAATAAAATATCACCAAATCACGTTCTGCAAGCCAACTCAAGACATATCAAGACAAGTAAATAATTGTCACGTATATATATATATATATATATATATATATATATATATAAATTATATTTTCTAGTACACTCAACGAACCGTCAAACTCACCTGACCTTCGTATATACACACTATGGGTAATACATTCATCCTCTAGTCATGACCTGCATGGAAAAATTTTGATTATGTACTAAGAACCTAGACACAAGTGTTTGCCAAACTTATTTTGCCAATAACCCATAAGAACATTTCAAATACTAAAATGTTCCACATTTAACAATAAGGTGGATCAAAGTCATACAATACATAAAGAAACTTGCATTGACCACACCAAACAACATGCACTAACAAGACACACTACAAAGTAGCTAACACGCACATATTGTACAAATTGGATTAAACTATAAGACCATCACCTACCTCGAATCAAGCTTGCGCAACTCCTCTAAGTCGGAGCTTTGTCCGTACGTGCAATTTTCACTTGCTCTTACTCTAGTACACACATATAAACACATAATTAATAAAATGACCTACCATGTTTGAAATTATAGCACACACCCAACCCCTAAAATCAAGTTGATGATTATTCCTTTCCCATTTTAGGACTTTTCTACCATAATTCACCTAAAACTATCAATTTCATCAGTTAATCAGTGATGCAAAGGGTAAATTAACCATTAATAGTCATGATCCTTTAACTTATTACTTAATTCTCTCTTTTGCACTAGAAAATAACTGAAATCAACCCTAAAATTCTTTTCGAACTCTACAATTTAGTAATTTTAAGGCTATATCAATAATTAGTAGATAATGGAGATGAAATCCTTACCTTAATGGAGCCTAACAAAGAAAATCTGATGGAAATCACCCCAAATGATCCCTTCTTTATCCAAAATGAGTTTTATCAAATTAAACTATTTTAAAAAATTTTAAACATAAAATTGTGACTTTCATCACTATAGAGACACTTGCTGCTATAGCGGTCGTTGATCGAGTTGAACGTTGCTGTAACATAATTTTTTTTGATAGTGACACGCCACTATAACAACATGCATGTCACTATGGTGGCGTCGATGGAACAAAATATACAATTTCGTCCAAAAATTTTAATTTTTGTAACACACCTTAAATTCAAGACATTTCAAATAATGTCCTTTACGCGAAGATCAATCTGAGAGTTTTACCTACCCAAATTTAATTTTGTAAATTTCTACTTATTTTTTTATCATCTTAGATAACTACAAATTAAATCAAACACCACCAAACTTGTCCAAATCATTCTCGTATTTTTCTAGACCATGCCTCACTCTGATTTTTTCTGAAACTAGCCCAATCTAAAATTTATAAGTTTAAATTCGGAAAGAATTTTAATATAAAATTTTAATTTTTTTTTTTTTATACAAAATGATGAACATGATAATTACAACAGATACCAATTTACCCATTCATTTTTATCAAATGATCAAATGAAAATATAGGCTAAAACAAGAAAAGAAGACAGTACCCGTATCCTCAAATAATTGAGGGTACTTGTCCTGCACGTCCTTCTTGGTTTTCAAGTGGCATATTCAATTGGAAAATGCTTTATTGAACCTTAACTGTACATATTTTCTTTTTTCTCAATTTCAGAACATCCCAATCTAGAATTCCTACTGGTTCCTCTTCTAAGTCAAATCCTTATCAAAAGCACTAAGTTCCACTTACTTATGTAGTCTCCATACCCATGGTACCGTTTGAGAATAAAGACATGAAATATGAGATGGACTTCATAATCCTATTGGTAGAGCTAATTTGTATGCAATTGGACCTACATCTTCAAGAACCTCAAAAGGATCAATGTATCGAGGGCTAAGCTTGCCCCTGATGACTCCCATTATGGAGATACTTAAAGAAGAACTTGCTTACCAACCTTGAAGTCCATGTCTCTTACCTTATGTTTTGCATAGTCCTTCTACCTTCTTTGAGCAGCCAACAACTTAATTTAAATAAACCTTACTTTCTCTTGAGTTTCCTTTGCCAAGTTAGTACCCAAAGGCTTAACATCTCCAATCTCAAACCACCCAATAGGTGACCTACACTTTCTACCATAAAGTTCGTCAAATGGTGCCATATCTATATTAGAGTACTAGTAGTTGTTGTATAAAAGCTTACACAATGGAAAAAATTGATCCCAATGACCACAAAAAATAATCACATAGGTCCTTAACATATCCCATCGCACCTGAATCATCTTCTATGACTCCCATCAGTTTAAGAATGAAAGTCGTGCTAAATGTGAGGTTGGTGCCTAACTCTTCATATAACATGTCCCAAAATTTAGAGGTGTACTTTGTGTCTCTATAAAAAATGATTATAAGAGGCACCCCATGGAGTCTCATAATCTACTTGACATAAACTTTAGCTAACAACTAAGAGTTTTAGTCTACCTAAATCGTTAAGAAGTGAGCTAATTTTGTCAAGTGATTCATTATCACCTAAATAGATTCATATTTTTCGAAGTCTTAGGAAGACCCACTACAAAATTCATAGCAATATGCTCTTATTTCTACATAGTTATAGGCATTTTTGAAGCAACTCCGCAGGTCTTTGACATTCATACTTCACCTGCTGACAATTTCAACACTTGGACTCATAATCTACTATGTCCTTTTTTATCTCGAGCCACCAATGAATCTACCTCAAGTAATGGTACATCTTGGTTTTTCCAGAATGAATAGAATAACGCAAGTCTTGGCCTTCAAAGTACACCAGGAATTAAATCACCAACTCGAGGAACATATAATCTTCCCCATACTACAATACCCCAGTCACGTCAAGAGTGGATTTTACCTCTTCCCCATACACTAATTTATTTTAAAGTGTATTCAACATCTTGTGTTTAAATTGCTTGGCCTTAATCTAATCCAGAAATGTTAACTTTACCTTAAACATGGCCAACACTCCTCCTATGTTTGAGACCCCAAACTGCATGCTATGAGATGCTATCTAGCCAAAGTGCCTGGACACCCTTGAGAATGACAAACTACCCATATTTTTAGCTTTTGGCCTCAATACGTATGCCATCAAATTGGCCTTGCCCAAATGATATTGAATAGTTACATCATAATCCTTCAATAATTCTATCTACTTCCATTACCTTAGATTCAAATCCCTTTGAGTAAACGTATGTTGCAGGCTATGGTGTTCTGTAAAAATCTCACATTGGCACTATAAAGATAATGTCTCCAAATATATAATGCAAATACCATCACTGCTAACTCTAAGTCATGGGTTAGGTGATTCCTTTCATAAAGATTCAACTGCCTCAAAGCATAAGCAATGACATCCTATCCTGCATCAACGAAACACCCAATCCCAAAAGTGAGGCATCACGAAACACTTGCCTTACAAAACATTATAAAGTCTTTACCTTCCGCTGGTAACGAAATAATAGGCGTTGTGGTCAAGAGTATCTTGAGCTTTTGGAAGCTCTTTTCACATTGATCTGACAAAAAAATTAACAGTTTCTTATGAGTCAAACTTGTCAAGTATGTTGTAATAGATGCAAACTTCTTGACAAACTTGCGGTAATAACTAGCAAGACCACAAAACTTCTTACCTCCGCCACTGAATTAGGCCTAATATAATTCTTAATTGCCTCAATCTTCTGGTGTCCACCAATACCTCTTTTTCAAAAAACAACGTGCCCGAAAATGCAACTAATACAACCAAAATTTACTCTTTAAAAACTTGACAAATAGTCATTTCTCCCTTAGAATCTCCAAGATTATACGGAGATGACTTGCATACTCCTCTTTACTCTTGGAGTAGACTATAATATCATCAATAAACACAATAATAAAAGAATTCAAGAATGAATTAATTATAACATTCATCAAGCTAATAAAGGCTACAGGTGCATTAGTTAACCTGAAAAACATCACCAAAACTCATAATGACCATAACGAGTTCTAAAAATTATTTTTGGTATGTCCTCTAGTCTAATTTTTAACTGATGATAACCCAATTACGAATAAATTTTAGAAAACACTATCATACCCTATAACTGGTCAAACAAGTCATCTATATGAGGAAGGGGATATTTATTTCTTATAGTAACCTTATTCAATAATCCATAATCAATGCATATCCTTATACTGCTATTCTTTTTCTTAATAAAAAGGACTGGAGCACCCCAAGGTGACTATTTGGATGAATAAAACCCTTGTCAAGTAATTCTTGTAATTGGGTTTTTACATTCATCCACTTTGATGGAGCCATTCTATAAGGAGGAATTGATATAGGGTGAGTGTTTGGCTCTAAGTCAATATAAAAATTGATATCTCTATTCGAAGGCATATCGGTAGGTCTAAAGAACACACATCTTGAAATTTAAAAATTACCAAAACTGACTCTATAAAAGGGGACCCCACACTCATAAAGGGGACCCACACTCATATCCCAGAGATGAGCTAAAAATACTGAATACCCCTTCCCCACTAACCTTCTGGCCCAGATAAATAATATAATTTTCATTGATTTGGCCTTACATAGTCCCCCCACTCTAGTTCATCCATTCTCGATATAGTTATAGTCACTATCTTAGCATTATAATTTAAAACATTATGATATGGAGATCATCAGGTCATACCTAGACTTACATCAAAGTCCAACATATCCTGAATAATCAAGTCTACTTAAGTATGAAAATACACAAATAATATAGAATAAGAACGGTAAACATGGGTTATGACCATAGACTCACCAGCCATAGTAGACACACAAATAAGGTAATTAAGTACACCACAAACAAGATTTAGACCTACATAAGAATAAGTAGATCCTGAATGAAATAAACCAGAATCCATCCGGTCCCAAATAGAAATCGTAGTTGTGATCGCCACATCAAAAGCCTCAACATTAGTCTTTCCTAAAAATGCATACACTAGGCTCGGTAATCAATCTGAGCTAACTCCTTTCCTAGGTACGCTCCTTCTCCTGTGTTTTCATTTCTTTGGCCACCCCGACAACGTGCCTGATTATTTTGTCCACCCTGTGGATGACCCAAATTATTACCTCATCCCCCTCTACCCACTTGAACTATAGCTCTAGCCTGTTGTGCGTCAATTTGCCTATCTCAAAGGACACTATCTCTTAAAGTGACCAATAACACCATAATATTAATATTCCTGCTCAAGAGAGGGTTGACTGGTAGAAGAGTAAGAAGTCCTTTGGCCCCTAAAAATCTACTACTGAGAAGAGATCTTAGTTAAATCCATAGTAAAAGCTAGCAAAGCTGATTGAATTGGCGAGCTGAATAGGTCCACTGACCGTGTCTCTTAGAGAAAAATCTTCCAAAATTCCCAATATTGCAGGATTCATTAAATAATATCTTAGCCTGACTTTCTTGAGTCACCCCTTTTAACTTCTTCACATAATTTGATACTTTATTGAACCTTTTTCCTATAGAAGTCATATGCATAGACAAAACTTGAAGATTATAATTGAACCCCTTGATATAAAATTAAATATTCTCCTTCTCAGTAGCCAACAATTGAGTATCATATCGAGACAAAAAATAAAACTTACCCTCATAAGGTGCAATCGATATGCCACCTTGTTCCTATGCCAAAAACTCATTCTTCTTGTGATCATGGAGAACTCGAGGCACATACTTCTCTAAGAACAAAGCAAAAAACTATTCCCAAGTCAATGAAGGAAAAATCAAGATTCATCATTCAGCATATTCTCTCCACTATTGCTTAATATTTTTCTCAAATAGAAAAGACACAAACTCACCTCCATATTGCTGAACAATACCCATCTTGTGTAACCTCTCATAAAAGTCAATGATGAACTCAATAACATCCTCAAAATTAGTACCTTTGAATGTAGTTTATTTTATCTTTATAAACTTAACAGATTATGTACCAGTCATCACATAACCCAAAATTGAATAGAAAAACATCAGTCACTGAAGCGTCATCCATCCTAGGAGCTATGACAATAGTAGAATAAACAATCAAAACTTGAGAAGCTGGCCAAGTATGAGTGGCTCTAGTCCTAGACAACCCACTCAAAAGATCCAATACTTATTGAACAACCTCAACAGATATAAGAGGTAAGGATATAACCCTTGTTGGTACCGCGCCTCGGGCTCCATACTCTACTCCCTTATTATTTTTCTCTCCTTAATATAATTATGAGGAGGGGATATTAACTCTACAGGATCCTGGCCAACAACTACCCGAGATCCACCTATGGCAGGTGTGACTCGTCCCCTTTATTTCCTACCTCTTTCTTTCTCACTAATCCTCTTTCCATATGGTTGGCTCTTCAGCTGGAGCACCTAGTGTAGCAGTTATATTTGGGTTTCTTAAATCTAGTATTCACATTCTATGGATAAAAGAGTGAAGAATTAGATGCCAATTTAAATCTTTATATACAAATTGGAATAAAGTCATAGAATGAAAAAAACAAGAATGACAGATTTCCTAAAATCCTATAGCCTCTCGAAGAAAAGCACAAATGTCTCTGTACCATTCTATGAGACTCTACTAACCCATTTTAATATGAGGATATCAATAGACTCTGTACAAATTTTGTCATGGTCCAAACCCATCGTGAGTGACATGGAGACTAGTCACTCGGTTAGAGAACCAACTATCCCAAAAACTAACCAATAATCAACCCTTAAAAGAGATATTTATAACTAATTCATCAATAAATATCCAAAATCTAAAATGAAATCGATAGTACACTATTTTTGAAATATTATAATTGAATATGAAAATCATTCAAGGTCCCAAAAGTTGTCTGTATCAAAATATCTAAAATTTTCAAGAAAGGAACGGAACCCAAAAACTAAAAAAAGTACATAATGTTAAAAACAAAGGACTATGATACAAAGGAAAGATCTCATGGTAGCCTAGATATGCCTCTCATCGTAAAATCAAAAATCACCCCCAAAATCACAAGCAAGGTCTCGTAGGTGCTGATGGAGTATGCACTAGACTCACAAAAGTAAGGACAATTATAGTATTAGCACACAAGAAAATAATAGTGTACTGGTAAGGTCATTTGTCCAATCCATGATGAGAATATGAACACTTCATTAAAATATAGCACAACAAATTAATCTATGCTTAAAACTAACATACACTTAGCACATCAACACCAAATAACAGTTTAGGATTAAAACCAATAAGTTAAAAAAATATCACCAAGTCACATTCAGTTAAGCTAAGTCAAGAAATGTCAAGACAAGTAAATAATTATCAAGAAACTGTCAAACTAACCTAATACATACACATTATGATAATATATCCACCTTACTAGTCATGACCTGCAGTGGACAAATTTCATCCATGTACTAAGATCCCAGATAAAAAGGTATGCCAACCTTATTATGACAAAACCCATGGGAATGTTTCAAAATAATGAAACATTTCATATGTGACAATAAGGTTGATGAAAATCACACAACACGTAAAATCACTTGCATTGACGACATCGAAAACATGCACGAACAAGCCAAACTACAAAGTATTTAAGATGCACACATAGTACAAATTGGATTAAACTACAATACCATCACCTACCTCAAACCAAGCTTGCACAACTTATCTAAGTCGTGGCTTTGCCCTTCCATGCAGTTTCTGCTTGATTTTGGTTTGAACACGAATATAATACATAATTACTAAAATAACCTACCATGTTGGGAATTATAACTCAAACCCAACCTGTAAGGTCAAGTTCATGATCATTCGCTTTTTGTTATAGAACTTTTCTACCGCAATTGACCTAAAACTACTAATCTCAAAAATTAATTAGTGAATTAACAAAATGTAAGGGGTAAATTAACCATTAATAGTCATAACTCATTAACTTATTACTTAATTCGCTCCCTTGCACTATAAAGCAACTAAAACTAGTCCTAAAATCCTTCCAAACTCCATAATTTAACAATTTTAAGGCTAAATCAATAATTACTAGATACAAGAATGACATCCTTAACTTAACGAGAATTGAGAAAATTTGGTGAAAATCACTCCAAATCACCCCTCTTTTCCCCAAATCAAGTTTTAGAAAAATAAATTATTTTAGATAAATAAACCTAGAACTGCGACTTTCGTTGCTATTGCAGCACCTGCCATTATAGAGGCTATTAACCGGATTGGCCATTGCTATGCGGGAATTTTTCACTATAGCAGTGTTGATAGGATAAAATGTCCACTTTCGCGCAAACATCCCAACTTTCGCAACACATATTAAACTGGGACATCCCAAGAACATGAGTATTATAATTATGAATTGATTTGGTTTGGTTGTTTATTTATCCTTGTTAGAGCTATTTTAAGTATTTTAAACACTTATACTACATGTATAATCATGTTGTGAGCCCAGGAGGAGGAGCACGAGGATAGAATATAGGATAGATAAAATAGAATTGTAATCTTCTAATTAAATGGAGTTATTATTTGAATTTAGGATAGGAATATACATATGTGATCTATTTAGTTCAAGTAAGGGATGAAATATGAACATATTTAACTTAGTTCTTTCATTTTCACTCAATGATGTACTTTAGGGATAAGTTAGATAATCGATTAGAGGTTCGGAAGGTCATAGTCAAGTGTCGACCCCGTGGACCAACAACCAAGATAATTAACCTAATCAATGAAGTTCTATAAAATATTATGATTGTTCATAGTGCCTTAACCTTTTTTTCTCTCCATTTTTGTTCAAGAACCTTTAATTTACCGCATTGTTAAGTGTACTCTTAGTTTACTCTCAAACAATCTTGTGGTTATGTTAGCACTTAGTTAATCTTAATAGTTGGACTAGTCTGGGATAGTTGTTAACACAAGTCTCTGAGAGGACGATACTAGATTTGTAAAAGGCCACTATATTACTTGGTGATACAACATACACTTGTGTGTATGTTTAGGCTTAACAACATATTATAATTAACCTTTAACCATTTTTAATTCTCATTATTTTGTTTGTTTCAGTCATGAATATGCCCTGGTTGCATGAGTGCGTAGAGAACTAGCCTTACTCTAATTCTTCTTGAAGCGACTTACACTTCACACTCATATAGTTGATTCCTATATGTTTAATCCTATAGATAAACTATTTGGTCATACCTTCTAAACTTAAAAATTGTTAAACAACTTTAAACCTTAAGCCTTATCCTTCTTTCTTGAATATTGCCTTATCATGGAAATGGATATAATTTATGTGACAATAGTGATTCCTAACTTTGTTAGATCTCGTTAAACCTATATCTTTAGATCTCCAACCAGCTAGGTAGAGTTACCACTATAAGGACTTGTTCTCGGTTATAATCCTATTCTCTTTGATAATTTATCAACCGCCTCTCTAGTTAGACCTTTTGTAAGTACATCGACACATTATTTTTTTACTCTATACAATCAATTATGATAATTTCACTAGAGAGTAATTGTCTAACGATATTATGTCTTCATCATATGTGACATGACTTTTCATTATACATAGCATTTCAAACTCTTTCTATTGCTGCTTGACTTTGAAAAATATATGAATATAGTAGCTACTAGTTTTGGCCAAAAAGTAATATATTCTAAAATGTTCCATAGCCATTCTTCTTCTTCACGAGCCTTATTCAAAGCTATAAACTCAAATTCCATTATAGAGAGATTTATGTATGTCTGTTTGGATGATTTTCAAGAAACTATTCCTCCACCAACAGTGAAAATATATCTATTGGTGGATTTTACTTTAGATGATCCAGTGATCCAATTTGTATCACTATATCCTTTAACTACTGCAGGATATTTACTGTAGTAAAATGCATAATCTTGAGTGTATTTTAAATATTCAAAACTTGTTTCATTTCCATCCAATGCATTTGATTGAGATTACTTGTATACTGACTCAACTTATTTATGGAACAATCTATATTTGATCTAGTACAATTCATTATGTACATCAAACTTCCTAACACTCGAGCTTAGTTCAATTGGGACTTGCTTTGATCTTGGTTCTTTGTGAGAGCAAGATTTTCATTAATTGGAGTCTTTACAACTTTGAAGCCAAAATACTTGAAATTATCAAGTACCGTGTTGATGTAATGAGTTTGAGAAAGAGCTAGATCTTCAAGAATCCTATGAGTTTTAATTTGTAGAATCAAATCCATAAATCTTAAGTCTTTCATGTCAAACTTGCTGGCAAGCATATGCTAAGTAGAATTTATAACGAAAATGTCTTCACTCATTATCAACATATCATCAACATATAAACGAACAGTGGCAATTTGATTTGGAGCTTTCTTGATGTAGACACATTTATCACACTCATTGATCTTAACTTTTTCCAATATTGTTTGGTCAAGTTTTACATACCATTGTTTGGGCGCTTGTTTTAGTCCAGAAAGTGACTTTACAAGTCAATATACCTTCTTTTCTTTTCCAAAAACTATAAATCCTTTGAGTTGATCCATTTATATTTCTTCCTCTAGTTTTCCATTTAAGAAGGTAGTCTTTATATCCATTTATGAATTTGAAAACCTATCAACACTCGAATAAACGTGATTCTTGTTTTCGGCAAGTATATATCAAAATAATCAAGACCTTCATTTGACAACTAGTATTACCTTATATTTATCAATATCCATCATCTTTCATTTTCTTCTAAAAGATCCATTTAGAACTAGGAGTGTGTATCAATCGGGTTTGTTCAGTTTTATGTATTATCTGTTCGGTTTTTAGGTTTTCAGTTTTTAAATATACTAAATCAATAACAAAACCAATAAGATATATTTTATCGATTTATTAGTTTTAGCCTTTAACGATTCAATTTTTGATTTAGTACTCATAAAATAGAAATAGTAGCAGCTAATATAGAATGAAACTGAATCTTAGTTATGGCTAAAATTCTACTGCTATGTTCTAACTTATAAGAATCTTCAAACTTGAACTAAATGTTAGTTCAAAAAATTGAATCCTACTTGTTGAATCCTAGTCCCTTGACCCTCATCACCGCCGCCGCAAACCCTCGTTGTCAGTTCACCATAGAGGAAAATAAAAAGATTTAACTTTATGTCTATATCAGGTTATAGGTTTTCAAGAAATTGAAAGGTTTGTTAGTTTATAGAAATTAAGAGAAACATGATATTATTAAATATTATTGGATAGTGCATTATATTTATCTCTCACAATAAATTTTTTTATTATATATTTTTCTTTATTTCTTTTTTACTTATTACATATTGGCCCAACACAAATCTTAAGAAAATATTCATTAGGAATTTGTTTTACTAAATTAAATTTATTAACTTTGTACTTTAAAAATTTAAAGTTAAGTTTAAATATTAGTATTTATATAAGAAAAAAATAATTTTAAAATTTAAATTTACTAAAATAAATAAGTAAAAAAAAATAATTTTGAACATAAAAGTCAATTAAAATAATAAAATTGATTTACTTTAAATATTAATTAGGATAAACTTATTATATTATTAAATTACTTAAATTTAAATTAAATCTATGAAAAATTGGAATATATTGTGGGACCAACCCATTATTATATATAAGCATATTTAAATGTAGCTCGGTGGGCAATCTTGTAAATAAATAGAATAAGGTGGACTTTTTTTAAGGGCATGGTCTGTAATTAAATAAAAGATTGCGGATATTTTTTAAAGTTATTAATCAGATACAATTAATATAGCACAACAAATTCTTTAAGCAGATTTTTCTCATAAAAAGATTAAAATGCCCTCAATTTTTCATTAATTAAAAATAACTTTTTCAATTTACTTGTTCAATTTTTGAAATTAAGAATTTTTTTTTATATTTTCTCCTTGTCTATCCTTAGTATTTAATAATTATATAAAGTATCTGTAGTCAAATTTAGAGTTTTCAAGTGCATTTAATAAAATATATTTGGTAAAATATACTCCTAATTAATGTTCTCTTAAGGGTGTATCAATTCAATATGATCTTAAAAATTATTTATTAAAAAATTATTTTGCTAAATTAATTTTACTAATAATTTTTGAAAATCTAAATTTGATATAGTAACTTAATCACAAGGTTAATATTAGAAGAACAAAATATTTTTTCTTAATTTGCTCAAATAAATAAGTAAAAAGAAAATTATATTTTCAATATATGAGACAATTTAACAATAAATTTATGGCATTTATTAATTTTAAAATTCAATGACATTTATTACTTTTGAAAGGGTTGTATACAAATTAACAATAAATATATGACATTTATTACTTTTGAAATTCAATTATGATTAATTAATATAAATTATATTTTCAATATAAGATATAAACTAACAATAAACATATGACATTTATTAATTTAAAATCCAATTATGATTAATTAATATAAACTATGATTTGTTTTAAATTACTTAATTATATTAAATTTAGAAAGTTATTTAAACATGTACAAAAAGTTGGTATGCAAATTAACGATAAATATATGGCATTTATTACTTTTAAAATTCAATTATGATTAACCAATATAAATTATGATTTGTTTCAAATTACCTAATTATATTAAATTTACAGAAGTTATTTAAACATGCATAAAGAGTTGGAACAAAAAATTAAATAATTTTTTTTAATTCCCTAAAAGAAACTATAAAAAGTTGGAACAAAAAATAAAATTAATTTTTTATCCCATAAAAGAAAACATAAATGAGTATTTGTACCATTTCTGTTAAAAAAAGTATGAATTTAAAAAGGAGTTGTTTTTTCTTTTTTATAAAAAAATAAGGATTTGTGCTTAGAATCATGGGGTCCACTATGTGGAAGATGACATCACTTGAAGGGGATATAATTGGTATTTAGAGAAAGTTGATTGGTTGTTTTATCATTAGATATTTATATTCATGTTTGTTTAAGTTATAGCACAATCCAATAATATGCAAGTTTTTTTTAATTGACAGTAATATCATTAGAATAATTTTTTTTTACAACAAGCACACATGTTGAAGTGGCTCTTCTAATATATAGAATATATATATATATGTGTATGTGTATATATATGTGTGTGTTTGTGTGTATGTGTATACATAAGTAGGAGTAAAGTAGTAATTTAGTATATTCTTATTGGGTTATCGGTTTACCCAATAATTTGATAAGAAAAAAATAAAATCAAACCAATAACCCAATAAGAAAATTTATAAAATCATTTAAAAATTGTCAACACAATAATTTAATAACATTAAATCAATAACAGTTTTATCGGTTTGATTTTTGCACACTACTATTTAGAACCCAATGATTTATTTCTCGTAGGAAGATCAATCAATTCCTACATGTGATTATTCAATATGAATTCTATTTCACTATTGATTTCCTCGTTTCAATATTGTGTTTCTGAGGAAGACATTACCTCCTTAAACGTTTGAGCCTCATTCTCTACTAAGAATGTCAAGAAATTGGGACTAAAGGAAGTTGATGTCTTTTGACGTTTGCTACACCTTGGACTTTTATCATTAGGTGTACTTTCTGTTGATTCTTACCGAGGTCATTTAGATTTTTCATTAGACAACTCATATTCATTCTTGTATGGATAAATCTTTTAAAAAATTTAGGATTATCTGATTCAATTATCACATTCACACGAATGTACGAGTTTTTTGATTTGTGAACTAGAAACCAATATGCCTTGATATTGGTTGCATATTCAAGGAAAATACAATCAATTATTTTCGATTCTATTTTAACTATTTTGGGTTTAGGCACTTGTACTTTAGTAAAATACCCCCACATTTTGAAATATTTCAAGTTGAGTTTTCTTTCTTTTCATTTCTCACATGGAATGAATTTTGTTTTGCTATGGGGTATTCAATTGAATATTTGATTTCCTATTAGAGTAGCTTCCTCCCATAAGTTTTGTGGTAAACCAGAACTTATCAACAAGGCACTCATCATCTCATTTAATGTTTTATTCTTTCTTTTCGAAATTTCATTGGATTGTGGAGTGTATGGGGTAGTTATTTGATTAATAATATCAAATTCCAAACATATTTCTTCAAAAGGAGATTCATATTTTCACCCCTATCACCTTTAATCATTTTTGTTTACTTATCAAGTTATGTTTTAACTTCATTCTTGTATTGCTTGAATGGATCAATTGCTTCTTCTTTGCTATTAAGTAGATAAACACAACAATATCGAATGTTATTATCAATGAAAGTTTTTAAGTATCTTTTTCACCACGAGTTGTTTTCATGCCATAAATATATGTATGGATTAAGTCTAAGGATTTGAATTTCTTTCAATCGGCTTATAAGAATGCTTAGCATACTTAGATTCCACACATACTTGACATTACAAATTATTACTTTCAAACTTAAGGAATATTTCTAAATTAATCATTTTCTGCATGATTTTATAATTTACACGTCCTAAATGTATATGTCATAAATGATTTGGTTTAAGCAAGTAAGAATAAGTAGAAATCTTATTCATATTAACTGAAAGTACATTTAGTTTTAAGAAGTCCTCAGCGAGGTAACCTTTTCCTACATACATGTCATTCTTATTGATTACAACTTTGTCACACACACACACAAAACTAAAATCATTCGTCATTAGAAGTGATGTCAGTACCAATTTCTTCTACATTTTAGGAACATGAAGGAAATTGTTGAGGGTCACCATCTTACTCGAAGTCATCTTAAAGTCAATTTTGCCAGTTCCTACTATCTTTGATGTTGTAGAATTTGCCATACAAACAGTCTCGCCTTGTCCTAAAAAGTATAAAAAGATAATAATTTCTTATTAAACAAACATGGTGGGTAACACCCGAATCAATCCACCATTCATAAAATAATTTCACTAAGGTATATTTGAGAGCATTGCACAAAAGTTGTCTATTTCATCATGTTTATCCCTTTTCGATTCGAAGGGTTGAAAAATATTATTTTTTGACTTTTAAGCTATTTCAAAACTTCTTTAAAAAAGAAATTTGAAATAATTTAAGAGACTAAAGAGTCGCCATTTCATTTTTTGATAAAATATCAAGAAAGAACTAAAAAAATTTTAAAGAATTGAAAACAAAAATAAATTCTTAAAATTAGAGAAAATAGGCCGGGATTCAAGTAACGCCTTTAGAAGTTTTTTAAGGCACTAAAGAATGTTCATTAAAAAATGATTAACCAAAAGACAAATTGACTAATTTATAAAAGTAACAAGTTTTTAAGAAATGACTAACTTTGTAAAGTCTTGAAATGCATTTGCAAAGTATGACATTCATTTGATATAAGTGACAAGTAGTTTATTTTAACTTACACAAAAAATTTCCTTAAGGTAAAAATAATTCAAAGAAATGTTCCTTTCGGTTGAAGTAAACCACATTATCTTCTTCATGAAAAAAGAGAAGGGAAGAAATCAACTTTTAAAGAAAAGAATTGATTTTAATCAAAGTCAATAGAAATAGACTTTTGAAAATAGATTTTTAAGAAAAATCGCTAAACTAGGGCAAATTAAGGAACATTTAATTATTTATAAAAGAATCAAATTTTCAAAAGAAATCTCAAAGTTTTAAAGTTTGAAGAAAATTCCTTTAATCCAAATAACTACTAATCCATGAATAAAGAAAATGTCATTTTTTTCACGAACTTTAAAATCTTATTTATAAAAATTCTATTTTACTTAAGCCAAAATAATTTATCAAGCCAATCCGGATGAATGGGAGAAGGGAGGAAATCAAAAAAGAAACTAAAGGAAATTATTTAAATTGATTAAGTTAAGAATTAACACAAGTATAAACCACAGAAATCCCGTGTTATATGAAGGTATTTACAGAAAATTCCTTTAGGTCTTCTCTCTTCCTATTTTGCAAAATATTATCATACACTTGGTTGTTTGTTATACATTGGTGGAATATTTGATAAAACTGGTTTGCCTACAATTATGGGAAGGAAAATCAAAAAATATCTTCATACTCCTTAAATTATGCCCTTTAAATATCTGTAATTAATTAGTGTATGAGTTAATATAGTAACTGAAATTTGAATTTCAAAAAAAGCTCTTAAACATCGTCATTGTTGATACATGTTTTTGAGAAAAAAAATTCCCCTTTGGTCATGATTTTTGAAAAAAGAAGAAGATGAACATCCCCATATTGTTGCGTCATTCCGGTGTCTGGGAGACAAAAATCGATTATAAATCATACAAAAGTTATGCCATTATTGTTTCTGAAAGTATTAATTTTTTGAAATAGATTGCGACAATCGCGATGGAATTGAGTATTGACGATGTTCGAAAAAAATTAAAGTTAAATACATCGTTGATGGTAATTCTTCTCCAATTATCATAAGGAATGATAATGGAGTAAAGGTTTACATTGAGTTGAAGAAGCAATTTACGGGGCTTGTTAATTTTCTGCTCTGTATATCAACTTTCAACAAATCGAATACGAATATCTAGTTTGATAGCGAAACTGGGGCAGTACTGTGTATTGAAGGTAGTGAATCTGATTCGGTTGCTTTAACGGTTGTTGAAACCCAGAATCAGTATTCATTATACGTTCTAGAATTTGGAGTTAATAACTTCATTACTGATTGCAAAAATACTGAAATAAAGGTTAACTAGCTTTATAAGGATAAGCAAACTTTGGTATCGATAATGGCAAAATATATGATATCGAATGGATTCAACACATATTTTAAACGACCTGACAAACAAAGGTATGAACCAAAAAAATTATTTTTGATTTGTCGATGCTTTAAAGGATGTTTTTGTTTTGTAATAGCCGTTGTTAATGGAGTCGTTGTGTTGACAAAATGTAATGCCCCGAGTGTTTCATGTATTTTCAGTATTTACAGACTCTCATGTATATATAGTTTTTATGTGCTTTTAAATATCTCTAGTATCTATAGGTTTTATGTCCTATAATTAGTACATCATGCTTTACATATATATTTAGATAGTTTATTACTCCTATTTATGAGACCTTGCATGCCAGGCTACCTCATTTAGCATACCAGTACATTTAAAGTACTGATCGCATACGTTTTCTTTTATGCTATGATGTCTCATATCATAGGTGCTGACGTTCAGTTCTCGGATCGCACCTAGATTCTCAGATTATCGGCAGTACAGTAGTAGTGGTGAGTCCTCATCATCTGAGGAAAGATTATATTACTTCATGTATTTATCTCAGTAGTTAGTAGAGTTAGATGTGGGCCTGTCCCATCAACTTATAGTATTCTGTCAAGAGGCTTTTCAGACACTACAGTTATCTATTCAGATTATTTTGATTTTAGTATTATGCCAGATTCATAATTCAGTAGTAGTTTCATTATTAAAAGCTTATGGTATTTTGGTTATTCTTCTACATTCATGATTATATTATTCAGTACTCATAGCAGGAACCAACTCATGGGTTAGCTTATGGTCCCTCAGGACTGTAAGCACCGTGTAATGACTAGGGGATAGTTTTGGGTCATAAATTTAGTATCGAAGCCTAAGGTTTTGAAGTCTCCTAGGAAGTATGAAAGCCGCGTTGAGTAGAGTCTTGTGCATGGGTGTGTAGTGCGCCACACTTATGGATGAGAGGCTACAAGGTATTTACGAAAAGTTTCCATTCTTTTAGTATTCATGTCGTGTGATTGAGAATGAGCTCAAGTTAAAATCTTAGTCTAATCCGTTCCCTCCTTATGTTTACAGAACATGCCTCCCAAGAAGAATAGAAAAAGAATAGGAACTCAGCTAGCCCCTCAGCCTGTCTAAGTAGATCCTTTGGACGAGCATGTCTCTCACGCAGAATTTAGGGCTGCGTTCACTACTCTAGCGAACTCTGTAGCAGCACAAAATGAATGACCAGCTTCTATTCCGGCCAATACTCCTACAACCAAAATTCGAGACTTCACCCAGATGAATCCGCCTTTCTTCACGGGATCTAAGTCTGAAGAGGATCCACAAAAATTCTTAGATATGGTTTAAAAGGTAACGGATGCTATGGGGGTGGCGTCTAGTCAGAGTACCGAGTTGGCTGCCTATCAATTGTAGGATGTAGCCCATACTTGGTTCAAGCAATAGAAAGTTTATAGAGGTGTTGATGCAGGGCCTATAGAATGGGAAGAGTTTGCCACGACTTTCTTAGATAGATTCTTTCCATTTGAGTTGAGGGAGGCCAAGGTGTTAGAATTTATTAATTTGAGGCAAGGCAGTAAGAGTGTGAGGGAGTATTCTCTTAAGTTCACTCAGTTAGCTAGATATGCTCCTCATGTGGCAGCTGACAGTAGGTCCAAGATGAGTAAGTTTATGTCTGGTGTGTCTAATAGAGTGGTCAAGGAGTGTAGGACCACAATGCTGATTAGTGAGATAGACTTGTCTAGACTGATGGCCCATGCTCAACAGATAGAGGAGCATAAGATTAAGGAGAGGGAGAAAAGAAACAATAGAGCTAGGACGAGTAGTTTTAATTTTGATCAACCAAAGTTAGAGGGTGGTAATCGTCCTCAGTTTTATCAGAAGTCTTTAACCCCAGTGCCCTCTTCAGTCAGTGCCCCAGTACCCAAATTTAGAAACGACAATAGGGAAGGGCACCGGTCTCTAAGTCCCAGGTCAGTGTTAGTAGTGTTCGTATCAATCCTTTATGTCAGAAGTATGGCAGACACCATCAGGGTGAGTGTAGAGCAGGTAGTGATGTGTGCTTTGGGTGTGGAAAGCTAGGACATCAGATTTAGGAGTGTCGGGTAGTTTCTCAGAATGGTAGGGATGCGTGACAACAGGGCCAGTCCCATCAGTCGTCAGTTCTATCCGCCCACCCAACTCAGCAGGGTGCCGCTTTCAGTGCTACCAGTGGTCAGAGCCTGAACAAGTTATATGCTCTTCAGTCCCGCTAGGATCAAAAAAATTCTCCTGACATAGTTAATGGTACGTTGCAGGTCTTTCATTTACATGTTTATGCTTTACTAGACCCTGGAGCTTCTCTTTCTTTTGTAACTCCATATATAGCCATCAATTTTGGAGTCAATCCCGAAACTCTAGCAGAGCCCTTTTCAGTGTCTACCTCAGTAGGTGTTTCTATTGTAGCCAGATAGGTATATAGGAACTGTTCGATCATAATACCTCAAAAATTTACCTCAGTTGATCTCGTAGAGTTAGAGATGATGTGTTTTGATGTTATTCTCAGCATGTATTGGCTCCACTCATGCTATGCCTCCGTTGATTGTAGAAACAGAATAGTTCATTTTTCAGTTTCCAAATAAACCAGTCCTTGAATGAAGGGGTAGTACTACAGCTCTTAGGGGTCAGTTGATTTCATACCTTAGAGCCAAAAAAATGATATCCAAGGGGTGTGTCTACCATCATGTGTGAGTCAAAGACTCTAGCTCAGAAACTCCTACTCTTGAGT
The DNA here is from genome assembly GCF_002878395.1 of Capsicum annuum. Taxonomy (NCBI): domain Eukaryota; kingdom Viridiplantae; phylum Streptophyta; class Magnoliopsida; order Solanales; family Solanaceae; genus Capsicum; species Capsicum annuum. Next base: position 31,597,902 of record NC_061114.1, read on the forward strand.
CTATTCCAGTAGTAAATGAATTCTCAAATATATTTCCTGAAGATCTTCCCGGAGTTCCTCCCGAAAGGGAAATAGACTTCGAAATAGACCTTTTTCAGATACTCAACCCATATCTATTCCGCCATATAGAATGGCTCTAGCTGAACTCAAAGAGTTAAAAAAATAGTTAAAGGATCTCCTAGATAAGGGATTCATCAGACCCAGGGTCTCCCCATGGGGTGTACCTATTCTATTCGTACGTAAAAAGGACGGTTCTCTCAGAATGTGTATTGACTACCGTCAGTTGAACAAGGTCATAATTAAGAATAAATATCCACTTCCTAGAATCGATGACTTCTTTGACCAACTGTAGGGTGCCAGTTATTTTTTCAAGATAGACCTCAGATCAGGCTATCATCAACTTAGAAGGATATCATCAACTTAGAGTCAGAGAATGTGAAATTCTAAAAATAGCTTTCCAAACCCGGTATGGTTATTTCAAATTTCTAGTCATGTCCTTTAGTCTCACGAATGCCTCAACAGCCTTTATGGACTTGATGAACTGAGTGTTCAAGCAGTACTTGGACATGTTCATCATAGTTTTCATCGATGGCATTCTTGTTTACTCCCGTAATAAAAATAATCATGCAGACCATTTCAAAATAGTGTTATAGACCCTTAGAGCTCATCAGTTGTTCGCTAAATTCAATAAGTGTGAATTATGGATAGGATCAGTAGCTTTCCTTGGCAATATTATTTTTGATGATGGCATTAGGGTTGATCCTCAAAAGACTGAGGCGATGAGAAACTAGCCTAGACCTATCTCTCCATTAGATATCAGGAGTTTCTTAGGTTTAGCTGGCTATTACCGTTGGTTTGTTGAAGGTTTTTCATATTTTGCATTCCCCATGTCTAGATTGACTCAGAAGAAAGTTAAGTTTCAATGGTCAGATTCCTGTGAGACGTGTTTTCAGAAGTTAAAGACTTAACTTACCTCAGTCCTAGTTTTTGCTCTACCAGATGGTTCCGATAGGTTTGTTGTGTATTGTGATGCATCCAAAGTAGGTTTGGGTTGTGTCCTCATGCAGAGAGGTAACGTCATATCCTACACCTCCAGACAGCTTAAGCCTTATGAGAAGAATTATTTGACTTATGATCTTGAGCTAGCGACAGTAGTATTCAAGTTAAAGATTTCGAAGCATTACTTGTATGGGGTGCATGTAGATGTGTTCACAGATCACAAAATCCTTCAGTATACATTCTCTCAAGAAGATTTGAATTTGTATTAGAGAAAGTGGTTAGAGTTATTGAAAGATTATGACATGAGTGTTCTGTATCATCCAGGAAAGGCCAATGTAGTGGCTGACGCTCTCAGTAGATTGTCTATGGGTAGTGTAGCTCATGTTGAGGATTGTAAGAAGAAGTTAGCTCAGGAAGTTCATCAGCTTGCCCAACTAGGTGTCTGTTTAGTCGATTTGGCAGAAGGTAGTCTATGGGTACAGAGTAGCTTAGAATTATCGCTAGTTTCCGAGGTGAAGGAAAAACAGTATAGAGATCCCAGTCTAGTTAAGTTGAAGGAATCGGTCAGAGATCAGAAAGTGTAGGTCTTCTCCCAAGGGGGAGATGGTGTGTTGAGCTGTCAGGGTAGATTATGTGTGCCTAGTGTAGATGAGTTAAGGCAATGAATTCTTGCAGAAACACATGGTGCGCGTTACTCTATTCATCCAGGGCCACTAAGATGTAATGTGATTTACGGGAGATCTATTGGTGGAGTAGGAAAAAGAGAGATATTATAGAGTTTGTAACTAAGTGCTTTACATGTCAGCAAGTTAAGGTTGAGCACCAGAAGCCTAGTGGGTTCATACAGGAGTTCAGTATTCCCATATGGAAATGGGAGGAAGTGAACATGGATTTTATGACAGGTTTACCTCATACCCGTCGTCAGCATGGTTCTATTTGGGTTATCATAGATAGGATGACCAAATCAGCTTATTTCTTGCCAGTCGATACCTCTTATTCAACTGAGTACTATGCTAATCTCTATCTCAGAGAGTTTGTTAGGTTGCATGATGTTCCGTTATCTATTATCTCTGATAGAGGTACTCAGTTTAACTCTCACTTTTGGAAAGCATTCCAAAAGGGTCTTGGTACCTAAGTCTATCTTAGTATAACCTTCCACCCTTAGACAGATGGTCAAGCAGAAAAGACCATTCAGACTCTTGAGGATATGCTGAGATCATGCATTGTTGATTTCAAGGGTAGTTGGGATGACCATTTGCCTTTTATTAAATTCACATACAATAACAACTATCATTCCAATATCCGTATGGCTCCATTTGAGGCTCTCTATGGTAGGAGATGTAAATCTCTAATCGATTGTTTGAAGTAGGTGAACCTGTAGTAGTTGGCTCTGACTTGGTGTTTGATGCCTTAGAGAAGGTTCAGTTGATCAGAGAAAGGCTTAGGGCTTCCCAGAGCTGATAGAAATCATATGCAGATGTGAGGAGAAAGGATCTTGATTTGAGGTTGGGGATTTTGTGTACTTGAAAATCTCTCCCATGAAGGGAGTGAGGAGGTTCTACAAGAAGGGGAAACCTAGTCCCTGATATATCGGTCCCTTCAGAATACTCAGTCATTTCAGAAAGGTAGCTTACGAGCTTGAGTTGCCTTCAGATTTAGCCCTAGTACACCCAGTGTTCCATGTCTCGTTGTTGGAAAAGTGTTTTGGTGATCCAGCTGTAGTTGTTCCCTTAGAAAGTGTTGATATTCAGAATAGTCTTTCCTATGAGGAAGTTCCAGTCAAAATTCTTGATCATCAAGTATGTAGACTTAAGAACAATGAAGTTCCATTATTCAAGGTTCTTTGGTGAAATTAGGTCGTTCAGGGAGCCACTTGGGAAGCGGAAGTAGATATGCGGACCAAGTATCCTCATCTTTTCTCCGTGAATCCAGATTCAGTATAAGGTACCGATCTTCTTAAGATTTTTCTCTCTATCATGCTCAGTTTCAGCCACACATCATGTTTATGTTAGTCGTGCATTCATGAATTAGTTTTAGTCATGCATTCCATGCATCAGATATGCATATTCAGTATGTAAGCTCAGTCCATTAGTTCCCTCAGCTTAACCAGTTTCATTCGGGGATGGATGATCCCAAGGGGGTGATACTGTAACACCCCGTATTTCCCATGAATAATCTAAGTCCCAATATCTGAGTATTCATATATGAAATTATTGAAACACTCATTATTTTTCAATTCAGAGGATGCCATTACGTAGGTAATTCAATTAATTTTCCAACAATATAAAATTCGCCCAAATCTGATAACCGGGTAAAAGGTTCTGGAAATTTTAAGTTTCAATCGTTAAACACCGTCATTTTAACCTTTAGCACATTCCGGAGCAGGCCAATCTCCCATTTGGCAAATTCTAATGAGGAACCGCAATTCTGGCGCGTCGCGCCATAGGCCAACTTGACATTTGTCTATTTCCAGTGTCGAAGCGTGATACCACCGCATCGCGGTGAACTTTCAGGTCCCAATCAATGAAGGACCGCAATTTCCCCGCGTTTCACCATACACCAGCTTCCCAGTTGTCGGATTCTAGTGACATGGCATGATAACACCGCGTCGCGTCAGTCTAGAAAATTAGGATTTTTAGTCCATTTCGAGTTTTAATTCCAAGGGATTTTAAGTACTTTTTCCTTAACCCAATCAGCCCCAAACATGAATTAAGTCCCTAATAACCTAATCGGGCATTATTCTAATCAATTTCTCCCAAAATCAAGAATATTCTCTTAATTTGCAAAACCCTAACCCTCAAGAATCAAGGTCAAATCTCAAGAACTTTCCATTAATCCTTCCAAATTCACCATCCCAGGTATGTTAGATGTTCATCCTTGGATCCCTTTCATCCATGGAATCCAAGTATCCATTTTAGTTATAAATCTATCATCTTTTCAAGTTATTTGATTTAAATTGTGATTTCACCCATGACTTTCCATGTACTATTGATTTTATACCATGATCCAATGAAATTATTGTTGTTATCCAATCCTTCATGTTTTAATATTATTATTTACTGGATTAAACCATGATACTATTATGTCGAATTCATTCTATTTCTATAAGCTTCATGACATTCCTATGATTGTTTTAAACCATGAACTACAAGTGCTGACAAAATGCCTACAAGAGTGATGGATTTAATAAAAGCCTTCATGCTTTGTCCACCAAGCTTTAGTGTCTCTTCAGTATTGCTATTTCAAGTCCTGGGGGTATTGAATACCCAAAAAACCATAGCTATTTATTTAGTCTAGTATCAGTACATTACAAAATAGTCTCCAGATTATACTATGAGCATTATCAGAATAGTTAGATATCGATCATTAAACTCAAAATAGTCTAGTATCTCACTGTCTTTCAGTTGGGAGTTGGATTTAGCACCGAGAGAGTGTTGGGATGATGGCTTTCCCGTTAGATAGGCAGAGTCGTTAGTAGAAGTCCCTAACTCCAGAACTGTGTATCCAGCGTAGGATATGAGAAGTCACTCATCAGATTAGGCTTGACAATCTTGCAGGGGTCACCCGTCAGTTCAGGCTTAACACCCTTAGTCCTTTGGACATTATATCAGTCTAGTGGATCTGCACAACCAATGTTAGTACCCGTGGCACGGTATTAACACCCATCCAACTAGGGTTACAGGTTGGACCCTGATTAGCTTATATTGGAGCATGTCGATTAGATGATACCTCCCACAGTCTCAGATATAGTCCCTGTTTAGTTATGCAGTCTTAGAGTTGTTCGACCAAAGCATACAAATATCAGTATTTCATCAGTAATTTAGTTTACAAATTTTACTCAGTCCATGTTATATGCTTGATCATGCATCCTCAGGTTCTACAGATTTTCATGTATTTTCAGTATTTATAGACTCTCATGCATATACAGTTTTTACGTGCTTTACATAGCTCTAGTATCTATAGGTTTCACGTCCTATACTTAGTGCTTCATGCTTTACATGTATATTCAGATAGTTTATTACTCCTATTCATGAAACCTTACATGTCAGTCTACATTTAGCATACCAGTACATTCAAAGTACTGATCGCATACCTTTCTTTTGTGGTATGATGTCTCATATAATAGGTGCTGATGCTCAGTTCCCAGATCGCACATAGATTCTCAGATTATCAGCAGCATAGTAGCAGTGGTGAGTCCTCATCATCCAAGGATAGATTATATTACTTCATGTATTTATCTTAGTAGCTAGTAGAGTTAGTTGGGAGCCTGTCCCATCAACTCACAATATTTAGTTTAGAGGCTTTTCAGACACTACAGTTAGCTATTCAGATTTTAGTATTATGCCAGATTCATAATTCAGTAGTAGTTTCATTATTAAAACCTTATGGAATTTTAGTTATTCTTCCACATTCATGATTATATTATTTAGTGCTCACAACAGGTACCAGCTCATGAGTTATGTGGTCCTGCGAGACCTTAAGCACCATGTAACGACTAGGGGGTAGTCTCAGGTTGTTACAGTGGCGCGTCGAGATCGCATTGATATACTGGTTTGGACTCCCAAATGTGCTTCAAACGATATTCAAAAAATCCAAAACTCGTCCGAGAACACCTGCTGATATTCCTAATCATGGAACAACTTAAAGATCAACATTTAATGGTTGTAAGGGTTGGGAAATAAGATTGCAAACTATGAAGGCTAAAATAACTCTAAGTATGAATACTTAGCTAAAATTTTCTAAGTCTGGGACCCCTCAACAAGCTTTAAAGGACTAAATTAAGCTTAGAATTTTGTGGGGTATTACACGAAAGTTGTGTTTTTTGCTGACTGTTGTTTCATTAACAATGTATAATATGTCATCATACATTCGAACGAATGTATAAATAGACTGTAACAGGGAAATTTTAGTATTTTTGGTAAAATTATTAATTTTATATGTATATTAATACATTGACAACATGTTTAAAAATATAATGCAGCTATGTATTACACTGTCATAACAAAGACTGTAAATGGGTCCTCAAGGCATCTTCGATGAATATGTCAGAAATATTTGTGATAAAGAGGTTTGATTTGGAACATACATGCAGTCTGAGTGATAGAGTACTGAATAATTTGGTTGCAACAACAACTTTTGTCAGTGAATTTACAACACCAAAATTAATTAATTACAAAAGAATACACACACCACCAGACATAACTGAAGAGATGAAGGTTTTTTATGGTGTTGATATTAACTACATGATGGCTTGGTGGGCAAAAGAAAAGGCAATTGCGATGCTTAGAGGTGGACTAACTGATGGATATAAAAAAAGGCCTTAGTATATCTACATGTTGAACCAGGTTTATCTTGGATCATACATTCGGATGCATAAGGCGTTAGATAACAAGTTTAAATACTTGTTTATTGCCTTACATCCCATGATAAGGAGTTTTGAATTTTGCCGATCGATTGTAGTTGTAGATGGTGCTCATTTAAGTGGGCCATACAAAGGAATATTTGTATCGACAAACACTCTTGATGGTGCAGGTATTATACAATACTTTTAAATATTTTTCTTTGTTCATTGTACATTTTGTTTGTATTTGAACTGATTATACATTGCTCTTGTATGTATAATAAAATATGGACTTGCCAAATCAGTACATATATTATTTACGTACTCATTTTATTTTATATTAATGTTTTTTTATTTAGTATGTACTAGTTTTTGTTTAAATAACACAAGAAATGGCACATTAATGAAATAAAAATAGTGTAAAATTTAAGTATGTTTTGCATTGTGTATTATGTGTATGAGTAAGGATTATACGTTTGGGTGTATGTATGATGTTATAAAATACCCTTATTTTCTTATCAATAATACGTTTAATGACTAATACATTCACTAATCTTTAAATTTATAATTCCTTAACAGTATGTTTATAATGTATGATGTAGTGTTATACTTTATAAATATGTATGATGTTATATATTTTCGTTGTTTTTAATTAAGTTAGAAACGTGCGACAACATGTATGATTTTATGTTATACATAATTCTAAAATTATTAGAGACTTGTTCAATGGAGTAAATATATTATTGACCTATACATATTATTTTTTTTTCTTTAGGATGTATTCTTCCATTAGCTTACGGTGTTGTGGATTCGGAGAACGACAATTTGTGAACTTGGTTTTTTCATCAATTTAAGGAAGCATTTGGAGAACGGAACAATATGTGTGTTGTATCAGACTGAAATGAGAGTATCATAAAATGTGTGAGCATTGTTTACCCTAATGTTCCCCATCTAGCTTGTATTTGGCATTTATGGAAAAATGTTTGCAAATATTTTAGAAAAAGCAAAGATAGACTTAGTGACCTTTATTATTCCATGGATAAAGCTTATAGAATAGAAGATTTTGATTACATTATGTTAAAAGTTGGTAAGGTTGATCCCAAAGTTAAGGAATATATGGAAGAAGCTGGTTATGAAAAATGATCTCAATGTCACTCCCCTATTAATAGAGGTAGAATGATGACCTCAAATATAGCCGAATATATTAACGGTTGCTTGGTAGAGGCTATAGAACTTCCTATTTTAGATTTCCTTGAAAAAGTTAGGATTTTATTTGTTGCATGGAATTGTAAGAACAGTAAAATTGCATCTTATACAAACACAACACTCGGGAGAAGATTTCAAGAAATTCTGATTGATAATGGGGTTAAATCATTTAAAATGATGGTATGTATTAGAATATTTATGTAATTAAATATCTTTTATATTTGTTATAAATTTGTATATTATTATCTATATAAAATGATTCGTTTCTAATAGATTAAGGCAGCTAGTAGTTATCTGTACTGTGTATATGAATCAGGAAGGAGGTACATTGTTGATATTGACCATGACACGTGCAACTGTTACCAGTATCAAATTGATGAAATACCATGTGTACACGCAATTGCCATTTTGAAAGGTAAAAATGTTGATGTAAAAGAGTATGGTCGTTACTGCTTAGAATTTACAGGCCAAACACCATTGTCAAGATATATGAACTTCCGATAGTTCCTATGCCGGACATGAAGGATTGAAATATTCCAGAATTTGTTGATGCCAAAGAAGTTCTGCCACCCAAATATAAAAGATCTCTGGGTAGGCCGAAGAAAGGAAGACATTTAAAATCTAGTCAATCACTTACTGCAAGTTCAAACCATTGTGGTAAATGCGGGCGTGCAGGCCATAACCGTAGGACGTGCGATTACTTTTCAAAAGAATCTTGAAGCAGATAATTTGTTGTTCTAAATGCTTATGCTTAGTTTGGTTTAAATTGAATAATCATTTTATTTACTGGTTGTAGTTTAATTTATGTTTTTAATTGTTATGTGATGTTTAATTATGAATCAATGTTTGAAATTTTCATAACCAATTAATATAGTTTTGAAAGATCATATTTTGTTACTTTATCACTTATAATTAAAACATAGTTATATGTGTTTATATACTATGTAATTTGGAAAATATTATAGTAAGTAGCTGTTGTAAGTATCTGTGTTTTACACAGCTACCCAATAACCTTTCTTATATAGATGTATGATATACTACTATACTTTAATAACATGTATGCTGTTAAAGTCAAACCATTGACTATTACCTAACCGTTTGTACCACGTTGTGATTAAACAACATAAGAAATGGCAAATTCATGTAACAAAATTTGTGTAAAATTTATTTAGCCTTTGCATTGTGTGTTATGTGTATGAGTATGGATTATACATTAAGATGTATGTATGATATTATAGATTACTCGTATTTTCTTACCAATAATACGTGAAATAGATGATACATTAAGTAATTATTAAATGTAGATTTTCGTAACTGTAAGTTTACAATGTACGAGTAGTATTATACTTTATAAATAGTTATGCTGTTATATACTTTCGTTGTTTTCAATTAAGCCATGAAAGTATGACAACATGTATGATGTTATCGAATGCATTTTTCAAAAATAATTTGATACCTATTCAATGTATAATTAACTTATAACATAATTTTCAGACTGGTAAACATACAATGTGTTACATATAAAATAACATATTAATATTTAATTTGTTGTTATACATTGTATGTAATATTAAGTTAGGCAAAATGATTAACTACCAAACTATATAGAATCAGGACAATATAGTGTATATAAATGAAAAACAGTTCTTCAAAACATGAATATGTATAAGAACAAAAAAGGACATCCATAAAATGTAAATTGAAATCCAATATCCAAAAAACAATACTGTATGTAACTGTTTAACATCAACTACTTAAAAATCAATTAGACTATTATAAGAAGGTGCTACCCTAAATTAACAATTGCACTTTCATCAGTTGATTGGAGATAACTATTCCTTGACTGAGGAGGATCATAATTATCACTCGTGTAACCTTTCTCTGCCTTTGTCACTCCATAATGCCATAGTAATAAAGCATACCGTGCACATTGACTTCCAGATTCAAAATCACATGAATGCACTCGCTACCCTTCACTAAATATTTATGCATATGCAGCCACAAAGATCCCACAGTTCCTGATTTGATAATAAAATTAAAGAACAGTACGTTCAATAATTATACCATGATTATATATGTTAAAAAATTAGAAGTCACTTACCAACTATCAAACGCTTTCTGTGGAATGTTTTAAACTTATTTAACATCAAATGGGTTGTAAATTATAATGCCAGTCTGCTGACCAAGCTTCCCTTTGTACGCTTCAAGTGTTTACCAGTCAGTTCGCTCAGTCTTTAAAAAAAAAACACCGTCTGACAAGTAAGTAGGCAACATCACTGCTAATTTTGGTATTTCGTTTGGTGGTTCACTTTTTCTTTTACTTGACAATGAGTCATACACACGTATCACTCTCTCCTTCAACACAATTACAGCTAATACATAGTGAAATTATTTACCACAGATAATAGGAACATATACCTCATCAACCATATGCCATGGTAATCCCGTAGGAATACAGAATTCATTAATTATATTTGTAATAGCATTTTCATTCTTAGCCACAACATACGATCTTGCATGGATATCTGATATGTTTCAACCGCTGGAAAATATTGATGTATGTCTTATCGATATATGTTTTAAAGAAGTAGCTGGTTGTTGTATATCTATAAGTATCACAATGCTATAACTTTGATTTCTTTCTCAAGTGGTAGAATATCACATCTAAGTGCTATATGTTAAAAAATGAAAAATATGTTAAACACTGAAAGAAAACAACATATGCTTTAGTTATTATTATGTATTAGTCAAGAACATTAATGTATGAATTAATGTCACTACATGTATGATATGTAATTATACATCACACCACATGTATTCTATGTAATGATACAACAGATTCTATGTATGTTGTAATAATAAGTACATTTTTAAAAAAATATAAACATGCATGATATCATGTTAATGTTTATTTTGTAACAATAACAAGTAGGACATGGTATTATACATAAGACTTTCCTTCATGGTGGTAATGTAATAGTCAAAGATGCTATATGTATGAAAATGTATTATACATAGCTAGTAATGTATGAAACAGACATTGATTGTATTAGTTCTAGTTAAGACAATATGCTACATAATACTTACAGTTATACATCTTTCCAAATTCAATAATAGTACTTCAGATAACACTTCATAATTATATATCATTTTCAAATGTATGATGTTAGCTTTTGTAGTAGATTTTATAAGTAACACAATATTGAAGTAGTTACATGTATTTATGGCATTATAGTAAAGTTTCAGACAGTAACCACAGTTATAATATGGAACTACTTTAGTTTAATTTACATCATCATTCCAACATGTTTTGCATTGCGACATCAAGTAGAACCAATTCTTTAACAGTGGTTGTGCAATGACAAAGTCCAACAGCGGATAACCTAATCCTGGAGTATTTTAAGATAGTGATTATTTGTTTATTTCTGCAATATTAACAAGGATTATACTTCACAAAAATTTATGCTTTCGTAGTATTCTAAAAAATCTAAAAAGGTTTTAAAATAACTTAATTGGAAGAATGATATTTGAGTAACCCAACTTCAAGCCACTGAGAGTAATCGATGATCAATTGATTAGGCAAAATACAATATAACAACAAACACAGACATAATGGTAGAATAAAGATCCAAAAATTTTGATATGCAGCTCAGAACATTATGATCCTTTTTTTAACAATAATAGCAGGTACATTTATGTGGATAGTTTTGGAGTAATAAACTAGCATGAGTGAAAAAAATACCGACAAATCAACCATCATAGTACTGTGCTATTTTTCCAATTCCTTATCACCACCTTCTTTATCATCCATAAGCGCATCCTATATTAAATAACATGAAGCATGTTTGAACATTTAATCAAAGTAAGACAAAGTTGAATGAAAAAAAATTTATAACATTGATTTGAAATTGTTGTCTGTAAGGCTTTCGTATGAATGTATTAACATTTTTAGATTTCTAAGGTGATTCAAGAATTTTATTCCATATCCAATTGTAAATAACATAGATATTTATGAGGATGTTCAAAATGAACATTCATTCTGTTGAAGAGACTAGCTTTGTTAGTAATGTATAACATAATATTATACATTCAAACGAATGTATAATGAAACTGTAACAACCCCAATTAACATAGCATTACATTGCACACTATACATAATCCACCATACTTGGGTACAATGAGTTCATATCCTGTCAAAAAATTATCATCACCCAATATTCATAAAGACCAATATTACTAGTACAGAATACAATATAACAACAAAAACAAAAATTATGGTAGAATGAAGATCTAAACATTTTGATATGCATCTAAGAATATTATGATCCTTTTTAACATTAATAGATGGAAAGTTTATGTAGATAATTTTTGAGTAATAAACCAGCATGAGTGACAAAAAAGTACCGACAAATCTACCATCACAGGACTGTGCTGTTTTTCCAAATCTTCATGACTACCTTCTTATTTATCAGCCATAAGATCATCCTATGTTAAATAATAATTAGAATGTCTGAACATTTAATCAAAGTAAGACAAAGTTGAATGAAAAAAAAATTATAACAGTGATTTGAAATTATTGTCTGGAAGGATTACGTATAAATGTATTAACATTTTTAGATTTGTAAGGTGATTCACAAATGTTATTATATAGCTAATTGTAAATAACATAGATATGTATGAATATATTCATAAAGAACATTCATTCTATTGAAGAGACTAGTAATATTAGTAATGTATAACATATCATTATATATTCACTGAATGTATAATGATGCTGTAACAACCCCAATGAAAGCGTTTTTACATATTGATATTGAGCTGAGAACGTTATTACCCTTATTCTAAAAATAATATATGGTACATTTATATATATAGAATTGGAGTAACAAACCAACACGAGTGACAAAAATATACCAATAAATCAGTACTGTGCATGTTTTTTTATTGTTCTTCACGACCTTCTTCTTTATCAATCATATTCTCATCCTATATAAAATGACAATGTGCATTTGTTAATATTTAATCAAAGTCATATAATGGTAAATGAAAAGTTTTTTATATCAGTGATAACAATTTTATATCTATTAGGCATGGGTGTGAATGTATAAGTATATTTATACATATTATATATATGTATAATGTAAATCTTACAGATCTAAATCCATTCAAAAACACATAACATTTATATATATCAAAGGAGATTCAAGAATATTATTATATAACTAACATTCAGTATGCATGTGTACACATTCTTGTATCTTTGTTTCCGAAGGTTGAAATACTAATGGTTCATCATTTCTGATTTCAATGACTGGTCCCTTGTACTCATCTTCATGTTGTATAAAAACCAAACAAAAATAGGTTTAGATATGGGAGTTATACAGATTTATAGTAACACACCAACATAATTGAGAAAAAAATTACTGGCAAATCGTCCTTATATAGACTGTTATTTTTTTTACCCTTCTTCTGGACCTTATTTTTGATCAACAATTTTCTCCTAGCATGAATTATACCAATGTATGAGCATTTATTCAAAGTATCAAAAATTTGAATGAAATAATATTTTATACCGGTGATTCTTTATTTTCTTCTTTCTTCAAAGCTTTAATGAACTCAGCAGCTATATTAGAGATTAGTATTTTTAGCTCAGCAATTTGCTTATCAACCTTATAATGTACAGATAAAAATAAGATATTAAAAATAAGTCGTATTTTTCAAAAAGAAAAAACTGTGAATTAGAAAGTTAACTTACATATGCTTTGACGTAACTCTTTATCTACTCCATATCTAAATTAGACTTAGAAGTCCCTTCAGGCGTTGTGGAAGATGAAGAAATAGATTTAAGTTGTTCATGCTTAGGAGACACATCGATTTATCCTTGATGAGGATGATCAAATTTAGACACACCAATTTGTACTTTATCTGTTGATTCCTCTTGTTTTTTAGAAAACATACCAGACACACGACGTACTGAAGGAGAATGTGTTGATTTCTCTCTATCTGTCACTGCTGGACTAAATTCCTGAAGCATAATTGTCTTTCTTCTCTTCGATGCTTGTTCAATTAATAAAGGTGAAGCTAAATAAGCCTTTCTTAGAAATTCCCGCGTAGGTCTAGTGCTGAAATCATCAAATTCTTCAGCTGCAGTAACGATGCGTGGTTGATCTTCATCGGCTGGCATTTTCAATGTAGGAGCAACAGATGTAGAAGCAGCACTGATGGGTGCTTCTTTATGCTGAGAAAACATGAATGTATGAACAAAAAATAATATCGCAAGGTTCTGAGCATCTTCAGAGTTATCGAAGTTTCCCATCTTCACACGTATTATCAGTTTTGACCTAGTTATTCCACCTCCAGATTCAGGAAAATACTTCGACATCAAAGGGGATTTTGCCAATGAAGTATACATATACTCATCAATATCACCGGTGCATTTAAGACCAGTGATAATGGCAAATTCAAGCATGGTAAATTTCAGGATGTTCCCTTGCACCCACACATGAATCTCGTCCTTAATATCCTGCTGGATTTCTACCATAACGATACATTTTGAAATCTGCCCTATCCAGTTGCACTGCGACAAGTCAAGAAAAATACCAAATAACGTATTTCTTAATGCCCCTAAAACATCTTCTCCAAAATAAGTCTTTATGTCTTCAGCGAAACCACAGTTGCATAAGCTACCGATATGAAATGGATGATCTGAGACTTTGTCTATACGGTATTTCATGCCCTGAAAAAATAAAGTTATACAATAATTACACAACAATTACACATGTTTGAGGGGAACTTATAAAATTAAATTGTGAAATACAGTAATGTATAATGTTACATACTAAACTATTTAACCTTAAAAACATGTATGACATATAATCTTGTCAGATGTATAATGCCACCTTTGTCAGAACCCGAATTAGGGCCTGGCCGTGATGGACATCCCAAACCACGGAGGCCCGAAACACCCTTCCTTATCTTGTAATCTTGCACAACATTCATATAAATAAAGAAGATGTGGAAACTTAATCTTCTACGGAAACATGGTCAGTTCTGGATTCAACATAAGTATGAAAATTAAAAATCAACTACATCTAACAATATCTGACTCAGTCTGCGAAATCTCTACTACATGAAAATCTGTCATCTTTCTGAAACTGGGACAAGACCCCCAGTAGACCAAAAAAGAAATAATTAACATAATCTGAAAAGACAGGCCTTCTGGAATATAGAAGGCTCACCAACTGGACGCCTGCAACTCTATCCATTAAACTCTACTTCTTTTTTGGATCCCTAGACTGAGCCTCAGAACCTGGAGGGAGGAGGGGGGTCAATACATATGTACTGGTACGTAAAGCGATCCAAAATAAAGCTTTAATATAATTAAAATAGTTGAGATCAACTTTGACAAAACATCATACATCAAGTGGTTTTTAAAACACATGGGCACTTTCTAAAAACATGAAACCTTTCTGTCAATGCAAATTCTAATCTTTTTATTACTTCTGAGTTAGGTGGCACTCCTCTACAAGTCTGATATTCCACGGGCTATATGGAATCCTCCATTGACTCGGCGGGGAATCCCCCAACCTAAGTGTGCCGCAAGGGTTGGAGTGTCTAAGTCTGATACGCCATAGGGCTCTTGGCCAGCGTAATATATAAACCCGGATCAGCAAATCACAGTTTTGGAAAATGAGTTATCTGAACTCATACCTTCTTCAGAAAACTACCTAAGCTCTTTTTATGCCTAATTTTATCATGTTCTGAATCATGCATTTCTTTCTAGTTTCAATATTTGAAAATCTGATTTCAAATATGTGTTCTATTCTGTTCTGAATTATCATGGCATAATCTGAATTGGTGTCGTCACACCAAGACTTGCAAGTCCTATTTCTGAGCCATAATACATCACACATGATTCTTTCATCAAAACTCAATTCAGACCACCCAAACATGTAAATAGTAGAAGAGATTTTATGTTTCGAAACATAAGTCAAAACTATGCAAGAATTCTTAAAGCATATGGTGGTCATGAGCTTTTGGAAAAACCATGTACTCTTTCATTATATGCATATTCAACATTTATCAACATGCATAACCCTCTCTTTTGATGGTAAAATCATATTCAAGTCATAGTATAAATCAAGACATTTCATATCATGCTTTTCAAAATGCATTCAAAACGTTTCATAGCATATCATAAGTAAAGGAAAATAATAACAAGAGAGAGATTTCATTATAATTCATTCTCTCAATTGAATATTCATTATTAAACACATTCATACATATATATAGAATTTCAAATCAATTTGGGGAAAGGCCTAAAGATCAAACAATATTAATTGGAGCTTCTAAAACATGCTAGTAATGGTAAAATTCAACCCTTTCTATAAAATCATAATTTCTATATCTTCAGCATGAATTAAAGAATGTTTCTTTGCCCATGAATTTTTGGGAAAACCCCACGTACCTCGATTATGGAGATTAATGGATGATTCTTGACGCCTATGGGTTTGGAGATTTCAAATCTTCAATCAATTTTGAAAATCCACGGTTGAATCTTGAGGGATCTTGATTTTTGTTTGGGACTAAGGGGTGTTGTTCTTGAGAGAAAATTGGAAGAAGTATATTTTGGTGTTTTTGGAGTAAAATTCCGTGTTTGTGGCTTATATAGGGGGTGGGAAAATGACCATTTTTCTCCAAATACAGAGAGTTTAAGTCACTTGGACCACAATGTATGAGGTGCACACCTTAAAGCATAAGCTAGGTTGTGCGGTGCAGATTTTATCTCACACATTAGGTTGTGCGTCGCACAACTTATAGCATAAGTTAGGTTGTGCGTTGCACACCTTATGTTAGGCGACACAGTCCACTTTACAAAGCCATAACTTCTTGGTCGAGTGTCGGATTTTGGTAAAATTTGTATCGTTGAAAAGATAACTCAAAGACCTTTAATTTGATATATAGTAGGTCCTATGATTCTATATATATTGGGAGTTATGGTCGCTGGAAGTTGACTCAAGTTGAAACATCCTCTAAAACTTAATCGATAGAAAGGTTTTCAATTCGTATTAGAGTTAGGGGATTTTTGTGATCTCAAATCATATTCAAAGGTATTCCTACACTTTAGAACTGATCACCACACTTATATTAACAAGGAATTTCTTAGTTCGGATCTATACACATAGGAACAATGGTCTACATTCTAGCCCAAAAGTACGGGGTGTTACATTATCTCCCCCTTGGGATCATTCATCCCCGAATGATGGGTAGGAACGTTGATGTCTTAAAGGTGTGAGATAACACATACATGTTGTGTCTTTTAAGAAAGGATATAACTGATCTGAAACATTTAAACTTCTATCATGAAACTGAATTCTGAACTGACTTGACTTTACTTGCTTCAAGGAGCTGATTAATGCTGAGAGTTTAGGATTTCCTTGGAGTGATCGTGATCTACTCATACATATTGAATTGAGAAGTGATAACTTATGCAAGTAAGAATCATGAAGCAACAAAACTTAGATTGTACCAGGGTATTATACTGCCTGAGCTAAAATATCTGAAAAAATTTAATATCATGCGTTGAACACTTATGAACTGTTCATGACTGAATAGCTGAATCTGAAACATAATGCTTGGACTGAACTGAAATCGTAACTTATATGGATGGAATAAATTATCTCTTGGGATGGTCATACGCATGAGAGTTCAGATAGTAGGACTGGGTGAAAAGCTGGAAAATCACAGTAACTTGCCTGCCCGACTGTTAAACTGAATTGCTGGTTATATAGGCGGAATTATACTGGAACCTATAATTAACTGGAGTATCTCTTCACCACTCTTTCTAAAGAAGTCATAGCAGCGTTAGGGAACAAAGAAACTTGGGCATGATTTACACAAGGCACCCAACCAAGGAATCACAAGAATGACACTTCCCTATAGCATGGAATAGAATTACCAGGCCCTAGGCCATGCAACTTCTTACTTTCAAGCTTAGCACACTTCTCGAGTATCCCTTAACTATACTATTCTCCTTAATTACCATACTCATTGATTCAAGTTATAATCCTCATAAATCTTTTTACTAATGTCTAAAGTAGCATAAATCCTTTCACCGTGATAAAGCCTAACTTCAAATCATAAAATACAACATGCCACACCATGATATTATTCTAAACCATATGATTCAACCTTCTATATTTTTTTTCACATCCTAAGCATAACGTGCTTTACCACTTCAATGACCAAGCCCGAACTCTTACTATGGATTCGCTAGTGCATACTGCGTTCCTCAACTTACATCCCAACATGTCATTCAAGCCTATCCTTATAACCATATATAAAGTTCAAGGAAACATTAATCAAGACGTACTTCAGATATTCTCTAAACCACCATCAATACAACTCCCACGCGCTACCCCAAGAACATACACACACACAAATTTCCACTAACCATCACATATATCAAAGACTTCACCCCAAATCTTACTTCACACTTATGGCCTTATCCAAAACAAGCATACAATGATCTTTCATCAACAAGAACCATTCACCGTTACCATTATCATTACATAAAGAGTCACCAAAAGGTTAGAACATAAAACCTTGAAGCATGGAAGGATATTATATGAGACTTGACACTTAGCTAAGGCCTGAGGAATAACAAATCAACATCAGGGATTTATCAAAGTAAATCTGAATTGAGGGCATACATGGCTATAAGCTAATTCTCGCCAATCATTTGGCATAAAGCATGAGTAATGGAAACTGAGCACACTATAAGACATAAATACATGAGTCATGAGCTACATGACCTCAATTTGGAGTTCATAACATATGGAATGTGATTTCGACTACTGAATGAACTGGAACTCCTCATTTTAGAACTGGAAGAGCACGTGATTCTCTATGACAAACATGAACATGAACTATGATCATGGAACTGAAACATGAGGCATGAGTAGGTATTGGGATAACTGAAAAATACTGAGATAAGAATGGGTTTTAGCCTCACCTTCACTTTCTGATGGTCTATATCATACTGGCATTTCTACTAGAATTTGAGAGCCAGACTTGGTTATTCGTTCTGTCATCTCTCCGTTAGCTTCAAGCCATTATCTTAAATTTGAGAGATCTCTTACTAGAATCTAACTAAACTACACTTACTGCACTCTAGGGTGAACTCTAGGGTCTGGAAAATGATCATACACGCATATCATAGAACTTAACCTGAATGACTATACCTAAAAGTGTAAAACCCTCTGCCAATACTACTTTCTGAGATACACTCTATCTTTCTAT
The DNA here is from genome assembly GCF_002878395.1 of Capsicum annuum. Taxonomy (NCBI): domain Eukaryota; kingdom Viridiplantae; phylum Streptophyta; class Magnoliopsida; order Solanales; family Solanaceae; genus Capsicum; species Capsicum annuum. The sequence goes on from NC_061114.1 coordinate 31,616,749, forward strand.
AGCCCCAATAGTCATCGTATAATACTTGAACACTTACTAACTTTGGTTCTTCATGAGTATCCCCATAGTCGAAGTGAACACCCTCTAGCGCTTCAACTCTTATTTATATCCGCTCAACCTTCAAAACTCAAACATAGATTCTAACACTTAACATGGATATCACCAAGCCTTTGACGAACCATACTATTTCCGACATAGCCTACCAATATGCGACTCCAAACTTATATCTCTCTACTATGAGAATCAAGATTATATAAAAAGGCTCAACACTATCAATCAAAACTCCTTAATTTGGCTATCTAGAACACCATATACCATCTACTAGTGTTTCTTCACCTAGCAACTCAATGGTACTACTAGCCACACGCAACATATAGTAGTCTAAGAAAATTCCGCATCCCCATATCACCTTGGGCATACTTCTACATGATACATACAACATCATACTTCATTACAAAACAAACAAACTTAGGCTCTTGGATATACTGTTCAAGCCTATTAGATCACTTTCATATAACTAGTATCATTAATTAAGAAATCATCACATCCACTTTCATGGCTATCAACTGTCCAAACTTAATGTCTAGTTCTAAACATGATTTACAACCCAACCGTACGCACAATTCTCACTTGGAAACCATGAACTAATCATCAAGAAATACAAATACACAGGAACTTCATAACAATAATAATCGATCATGACCTTACAGTTTTCCTTATCATAACTAATTATCACGCACTATTTCAACACATCAAGCCTACTAATTTATTCCCACAAAACATGCATCATTAGTCTCGTGCCACTATTCTTACCAACACATTCTACATTAAATTTAAGCCAATAGTCTAGCATCAATCATCTACCACCAATGAAGAATACGACATGATATACTAGTCCATCAAATTGGGAAATTCTACCCAAATACTTCAAAATCTACTACATACCTTCTCATATGTAGTACTAGTTTACAACTACCAATAAAAAGAAGGTCAAGGGGGTTAAAGTCACATAATTGACATAGTCAACCTTAATCTTATATTATAACCCCATACAATCTTATCTACTTATACGGCTTTCTCACATCACACTTAATTACTCAAGTGTACATATAGACTACCTTCAAATTCCATAAACAACCATGAGTCTACAATTATAACTTACTAGCTAATCTAGCCATTTTCATACTTCAAGCAAACAACAATTCACCTTGACTGATAACTCCTTCTTTACCTTCTACTAAACTAACACACAAGGACATATCACCTCATTGCCATCTCAATCTCATGCAAAAAGATTCGGCTATACATATATTCAATAAATCGCCCTTACCACTTTTCTTTCCATTTTACCTCTAGACCCCAGTTCTAACCAACACAAGAACAACAAGATCAATAACAAGTTGCTAGTGAATCGAAATAGGCCTCACATGGCTTCACTAGAGTATGATTTTTCAAAAACATCATAATAACAAAATTACATATTATAAGAGATAGAAAATTGGCACACAATATTCAATGATTTAGGAATACTCATCTTACTCTGTACAAATAAAAATCTGAATCAAACATCCCCCCTATAGACTACCATACAATCCACACATGCTACTAGCTACTGGATCAGTCTATCACTATAAAGTGATAAATCATCCTCAAACATGGTTATTCAACTAAAATATTTATTTACACAAAAGTCACCCTCTCTCTGACTTCTAACTTTGTGACTTTATATCACCAAGTTCTTGGTCTAATCTCACTACCAATAGGTCATCACACCGACACTTTAACTTATGCTACTACTCGGGTGGAAATATAGTTCCAATATTCTGCTATACCTCATTACCTCTGAAGAGTGACATTGGCAATATAAGTTCTGAAAAGGACTGAATACACTTAATACTGTAGCTGAAAAACACGATTTTATTAAAATTAAGGTTCATACTAGAACCAACATACTCTGAAGTACTAACAGACTTTTCTCAAGTCCTTGCAGAAACCTGATATAATTCAATCAGAAAGGACCATACCATTGAGACTCTAAACTTCTATACTTGAATCATCCCAATAATAAGATATGTCTGAGAACATCAGAGTAAGGAACAAATTGGGATAACTTTACTTTTGTATGGGCGACACCATAGCACAAATTAGAATATGAAAGAGGAATATTTTGGCCTTATTGTACGAACTAGAACATGAAGAAAGAGGGACATTCCTAAACACCTAGTAGCCTCCTATTTATAAGTGTGGCGCACTATACACCCATAAACAAGACTCTATCCGACGAGATTTTGCAGACACCTTGGGACCATGAACCGTGCTCTGATACCAAGTTTGTCATGACCCAAACTATGGCCTGGCCATGATGGATATCCCAAATCATGGAGGCCCGGAATGCCTTTCCCTATATGGTAATCATGTACAACATTCATATAAATAAAGAAGATGTGGAAACATAATCTTCTATGAAAACATGGTCGGTTCTAGATTCAACATAAGTATGAAGATTGAAAATCAACTACATCTAATAATATCTGACTCAGTCTGCGAAATCTCTACTACATGAAAATCTGTCAACTATCTGAAACTGGGTCAAGGCCCCAAAAAGACCAAAACAGAAATAATTAACATAATCTGAAAAGACAGGCCTTCTGAAATATATAAGGCTCACCAACTGAACACCTGCAACTCTGTCTGTTAAACTCTACTGCTTTTCTGGACCCCTACATTGAGCCTCAGAACCTGGAGGAAGGAGGGAGGTTAATACATATGTACTGCTATGCAACGAAATCCAAAATAAAGCTTTAATATAATTAAATAGTTGAGAGAAACTTTGACAAAACATCATACATCAAGTGGTTTTCAAAACACACGGGCACTTTTTGAAAATATGAAACCTTTCTGTCAATGCAAATTTTGATTTTTTTATTACTTTCGAGTTAGGTGGCACTCCCCTAAAAGTTTGATATTCCACGGGCTATATGAAATACTCCATTGACTCGGTGGGGAAGCCTTCAAACCAAGTGTGCCATAAGGGTTGGAGTGTCTGAGTCTGATATGCCACAGGGCTCTTGGCCAGCGTTATATATAAACCCGGATCGGCAAATAACGGTTTTGACGAATGAGTTATCTGAACTCATGCATTTTTCAGGGAACCACCTAAGCTATTTTTATACCCAATTTTATGATGTTCTAAATCGTGCATTTCTTTCTAGTTTCAACATATGAAAATCTAATTTCAAATATGTGTTCTCATCTGTTCTGAATTATCATGGCATAATCTAAATTGGTGTCGTCACACCAAGACTTGCAAGTCCTGTTTCTGATCCATACTGCATCACACATAATTCTTTCATCAAAACCTAATTCAGACCACCCAAATATGTAAATAGTATAAGAGATTTCATATTTCGAAACATAAGTCAAAACTATGCAAGAATTCTTAAAACATATGGTGGTTATGAGCTTTTGGCAAAACCATGTACTCTTTCATTTTATGAATATTCAATATTCATCAACATGCATAAACCTCTTTTTTGATTCTAAAATCATATTCAAGTCATAGTATAAATCAAGATGTTTCAGATCATGTTTTTCAAAATACATTCAAAACATTTCATAGCATATCATAAGTAAAGGAAAATCATAACAAGAGAGGAATTTTATTATAATTCATGCTCTCAATTGAATATTTATTATTAAACACATTCATACATATATATAGAATTTCAAATTAATTTGGGGAAAGGCCCAAATACCAAACAATATTAATTAGAGCTTCTAAAATATGCTAGTAATAGTAAAATTCAACCCTTTCCGTAAAATTATGATTTCTAAATCTTTTTTTCTTTGCCCATGAATTTTTGGAAAAACCCCCCCACGTACCTCGATTATGGAGAGTCATGGATGATTCTTGAAGCCTACGGTTTGGGGATTCCAAATCTTCAATCAATTTTGAAAATACACGATTGAATCTTGAGGGATCTTGATTTATGTTTGGAACTGAGGGGTGTTGTTTTAGAGAGAAAATTGGAAGAAGTATATTTTGGTGTTTTTGGAGTAAAATTCCGTATTTGTGGCTTATATAGGGGTGGAAAAATGACCATTTTGCCCCAAATACGGAGTGTTTAAGTCGCTTGGACCACAATGTATGCGGTGCACACCTTAATGCATAAGCTAGGTTGTGCGACATATACTTTATCGCACACATTAGGTTGTGCGTCACACACCTTATAGAATAAGTTAGGTTGTGCGTCGCACACCTTATGCTAGGCGACACACTCCACTTTGAAAAGCCATAATTCTTGCTCGGGTGTCGAATTTTGGTTGATATTGCTGGAAAGATAACTCGAAGAACTTTTATTTGATATATAGTAGGTCCTATAATTCTATATATATTAAGATTTATGGTCGCTGGAAGTTGACTCAAGTTGAAACATCCTCTAAAACTTAATCGATAGAAATATTTTCAACTCGTCTTAGAGTTAGGGGATTTTTGTGATCTCAAATCATATTCAAAAATATTCCTACACTTTAGGACTGATCACCACACATATATTAACAAGAAATTTCTTAGTTCAAATCTATACGCGTAGGAACGACGGTCTAAATTCTAGTTTGAAAGTATGGGTTGTTACAACCTTATACACTATTAAGACTTTCTAAATGTATAATATGAAATAAAACATAAAATGCCTATTATGTATAATAAGAGCATGAAATGTATAACATAAAGAAATATATATTAGAATAATAATATTATGCATTAGTATTCAAAAATAAGAAATGTATAATGATGGACTAAACATTTGACTTTAAACATATATGACATATAAGCTTATCAGAATGTATAATGAAACCTTATACAATATGAAGACTTTCTAACTATATAATACCACAAAAAAATAAAATGCCTCTTATATGTAATAAGAACTTCCAATTTATAAAATATTAAAATGTATAACAGAATACTAATATCATACATTAGTGTACCAAAAAATTAATGTGTTCTAATATATTATACATTAATGTTCAAAAGTAACTAAAATTTATTGTATAATCAATACTTTCAAAAGACTTGGTCGACCGAAATCATCAAACTTTTTCTTACTGGCCGCTTTTGAACCTGACTTCTTCGATATAGAACTAGCCATTTCCTTAAATTTCTTCATTGTTGCCGGGTCGTTTCGATGCATTGAACGATTCTATGCGAAATTGGGTTCTTCAAAATCAAATGTACAAGGAACAAACCCAACGGGAATATCTTATTTTTGAGAATCTAATTGACTAAATCCTAAACTAAAGCTAGGAAGAGAATCCATTACCAATTTTATACTAATTCAATCAAGCTGAAGCAACTACAAACCAAGAAAATAAAAAATCTAACTTGTATTATATGAAGAAAAATAAAAAATTCAAACTACGAAACTTGAATATACTTGCAAAATAAAGTAATTTCATATAAACGAACATGCATCCATAGAATAAACGGGTAAAATCCTAAATTGGTAAAGTTAAAAAAAAAAAAGAAAAATCAATTAAAGCTTCAAAACTTACAAATTGGTAACCTCCAAGTATAGGTAACTTGAATTTTGCTGTGAAAAAAAGGATTCAAATATAGAGGATATATTGGGTGTGTAGTGGGAGCATATGGGAAATAAATTGCGGAAGAGAAAACCCCTGTTTTAGATATGTAAGGTATTGGAGAGAGAAAGTAAAAAAATGGGGATTTATGTAATTAGTTTAAGATTTGTGTAAATATTTTACCAAATTGGTATATAATGTAATAAGGTAACTTTAGTTTGTGTATATATGTAAATTTTAATAGTATAAAACACAGAAATTCCATGTAATATAAAAGTATTTACAGAAAATACCTTTAGGTTTTCTCTCTCCCTATTTTGAAAAATATTATCATACACCCGGATGTTTGTTATACATTGGTGGAATGTATGATAAAATTGGTTTGCCTACAATTACAAACACATAATCAAATAGGATTTACAAAGGAATAAATGAGAAAAGTTACAATTTGGGCCCTTTTATCCCATTTACATATCTAGTCAGCCTTTGGGCTCAATCATTATGGACTTTGATCCATTTTTGCAGCGTATATAAGCTTTATATTGACTGTATATCAGACTTATTATTGCTGCATTTTCTGTATACACACTGTATAAAAATTGGTATCTTCACTTCCTTGCCTTCATTTACTATTGTATATGCCACAAATTATTGTATATCAACTTTTATTGACCTGTGAAATCTATATAATAACTGTATTTTAGTGTATATCTGTAACACCTCGTATTTTCCTAGCATAATATAAGTCCCAATACATGAGTATTCATATATAAAATTTTTGAAACACTCATTATTTTTCAGTTTAGAGCTTGCCATAGCATAGAAAATTCAATTAGCTTTCCAAGATATAAAATTCACTGAAATTTGATAACCGGGTAAGAAGTTATGACAATTTTAGGTTTTAATCATTAAACACCATCATTTTAACCTTCAGCGCATCGCGTAGGCAATGTAAATGAAAATTGTCAATTTATAGTGTGACTCCGCGATCATGGCGCATCGCGGAGCAGGCCAAATTCCCATTTGTCCATTTTCTAGTGGCTTGACGCGATAGTGGAAGGCCAAAAATCGGGTTTTTTCAGTTTTCAGCTTCCGTTTTTAAATTCGTCCAAGGGTAATTGAGTCTTCTTCCACGACTTCAATTAACCTAAAACACGAAATTTATCCTTAATTGACCTAAATAGTCATTCATTATTGAAATATTCTTCAAAATTGAAGATCCCCTTTTTAAAAACAAGAACCCTAGCTCTCAAATTCAAGGTAATTTCTCAAGAACTCTCCATCAATCCTCCCAAATTCATTATCCCAGGTATTGTAGATGTTTATCCATGGATTCCTTTCATCCACGGCGTCTAAGTGTCCATTTTAAATTTCAAAGCTATCATATTTTCAAGATCTATGATATTAAATTATGAATTCATCAATTAATCTCCAGGAACTTTGATTTGATACCATGCTTTAATGAAGTTATTGTTGTTATTCGATTTCTCATGCTTTGGTGTTATCATTTATCGAATTAAATCATGACTTTGTGTTTTCCATGATAATTTCATGTCAATTATGCCAGTCCTTTAGTATTTTTATGATTATTTTAAACCATGAACTACAAGTGTTTGATAAAATGCCTACAAGAGCAATTGATTTAATAAGAGTTTTCATGCCATGCCCTTCAATGTTTTAGTGTCATGCTACTACTATTATTTTGAGTCCTAGGGGTATTGAATACCCGAAACCTTAGCTGTTTACTTAATGTTGTCTCAGTATCTTCAGCATAACTTTAGATTATATCATGAGCATTATCAGAACAGTCAGTTAAACTCAGAATAGTCTAGTATCTCAGTGTTATTCAGTTGGGAGTAGGATTTAGCACCGAGCAAGTGTAGGGATGGTGGCTTCCCCGTCAGATAGGCAAAGTCATTAGCAGCAGTCCCTATACTCCAAAACTATGTAGCCAGTTTAGGATATAAGTACTCACCCATCAAATTAGGCTTGACTATCTCACAGGGGTCACCCATCAGTTCAGGCTTGACATCCTTAGTCCTTTGGACATTATATCAGTCTAGTAGATCCACACAGCCAATGTTAGTACTCATGGCATGGTATTAACACCCATCCAACTGGGGTTATAGGTTGGACCCCGATTTGCTCAGATTAGGGCATGTTGATTAGATGATACCTCCCACAGTTTCAGGTTCAGTCTCAGTTACAGTTCCAGTCAGTTATTCAGTTTAGTGTTGTTTGACCAAAGCATTCTGATATCAGTTATTTCAGTATTTCAGTCTACAGATTTTACTCAGTCCATGTTATATGCTTGGTCATGCATCCTTAGTGCCTACAACTTTTCATACATTTATAGTATTTATAGACTCTTATGCATATGCAATATTTATACACTTTACATATCTCCAGTATCTATAGATTTCATGTCCTATACTCAGTACTCCATGCTTTACATGTATAATCAGATAGTTTATTACTCCTATTCATGAAACTTTGTATATTAGCCTACCTCATTTAGTATACTAGGTACATTCAAAGTACTGATTGCATACTTTTCTTTTGTGCTATGAGGTTTCATATCGTGCTGATGCTCAGTTCCCGGATCGCACTTAGATTCCCAGATTACTAGCCAGTACAGTAGCAGTAGTGAGTCTTAATCATCCGAGGACAAACTATTTCCTACATGTATTTATTTCAGTAGTTAGCAGAGTTAGTTGGGGGCCTGTCCCATCAACTCTTAGTCAGTCAATTTTAGAGGCATTTCAGACATTAGAGTCAGTTATTCAATATTTAGACATTATAGTCAGTTAGTTATCCATTTTATTAGTATTTTCTCAGACTCAGACAATTGTTTTCTATAGATTTATATTCCAATATTAATTTAGTATTAAAACTTTATGGCAATACTAGTTGATTTCTTCCGCATATATAACTATATTATCCAGTGCTCACAGCAAGTACCAGCTCATGGGTTAACTTATGATTCCTCGGGACTATAAGCACTATGTAACGACTAGGGGGTAGTCTTGGGTTGTTACAATATTAGCCTTATTTCTTCATGAACTAGTCTATTTGAAGAAGTTTGGAACTTGATCCCAGAGAGATGCAGGGGTATGGAGTCCAATTAGACTTGGATGAATTCACAAGTATAAGCAAAATGAAATAAGGATTAGAAATTATCTTTGTGAAGTAAACTCAAATGAGAACAAGATTTTACATATTGAACTACAAAGTTTTTAGTTAATTATATGCTATTGTTTCTCACCAAAATAAGATATCTCATTAACTATGCAATAGTTAAGTCAAACATTTATTATTCAAATAAAACCAAACCAATAGAGCAATGCACATTTGATGAGAAAATATTTAAATTTCCTATGATAAAAACAATTTGAAAATCTAGTTTCAAATAATGGGGGACATGGAAAAGTGAGGATTAATGATATTTCATCTAACAAGTCCCAAGTGCCTATGTTTGTTTAAGAAAAAAGAAGAAAAAATTGGTTGACAGTGCACCACAATTCAAACAAGATGGCATAAAGAAAACTCATTACCCAAAATCTCCAGATTCATTCATGATATTTCATATTGGCACCAAGCGTAAAAGCTAAGGAATGGATTTTAACATTTGGGAAATAAGAAAAATGAAAAAATTGCCAGAACTATAAAAATCCAACAAAAAGTTGAAACTATATCGCTAACTTTGGGAATATTTTAAACATATTATCACACATTCTTCAAATAAGTCCATGCTCCCATAATGAATCATAATGAAAAAATTCACCATTATACCATATTCTTACTTACAACAACAAAGTTTCAACAAGTCCTCAACGTCTAAACTCAAAACAAAATAAAATGTGAAGAGACACAATATTTACCTATTTCTTGGCAGACCTTGGGAGAACGATCTTATCATAATGCAACTTCCACCACTGGATTATCACTTGATTTCACCAAAATTTGAATTAACTTCATCTAAATTTGAGCGATTTATTGAAATTAAGTATTTTTACGATGAATTTATGGTTATGTGAGATTAGAGGAATGCTCCTCGATAATCTCTAATTTTTTTCTAAAAATCCCATCCTCTATTTCTCTATAGAAAAGGGAATTTATAGAATATCTTTTGCAATGACTATGGGGGGAAACAAATAAAAATTTGGGGATGAAAATATTTAAATTCAAACATAAATTGATCATAACCATGAAATGGGTAGGCACGTACGTATGAATTTGAGTCTGATTGAATGGATTTTAGTGGTAAACGTTGCGATTGTTGGGAAGCCAACATATATTTCCGCCCACCTATGATAATTTTTAAAAGGTTCTAGGCTTTGATTTATACCATGAACCGTGCCTCTCACATAGCAATAGTACGCATATGGAATTGGGGAAGAGATTTGTGCGTAGTTTGGCGACTAAAAAGAAGTTATTTGATGATGTTGGTACCAAGTTTGCTTAGATCTAGGTTGTTTTTGTTTGTCGTGATTGATATTTGATGTTGATATTGTTGTTGTGTGTTGTATGTAGATGGGGAAAGTAAAAAAGGGGTTAAGGGTTATTAAGGGATTGGGCTGATTGGTTAAGGGATTGGCTGTACTGGGGCAGTTGATGTTAGGACTAGGGCATTTGTTATTATGTTGTAGCTATGGGCTGCTGATGTTGGGTCTTGGTGGAATAACCTGATTTTAAAATAGAAAGGGCTAGGTTGGCTTAGCAATTTAAATGGGGGATGGACTGCATTTAGTTAGAAGGGAAAGAAACTAGGCTATTAAATAAAGCCAATCATGTTGCTTGTAAAATATTCAATACACTAAGATTTTAGTCAATTTATTTAAATTATAAGCCAAATTGACAATTTCATTGGCCAATCGTATTGCATTTGTGGCCAAATGAATTTCAAGTATGGTCAAATCCAATAAATTGGCTAAATTGAATCAAAATTCAATACGAACTATAATGATTTAATTTTGAGTTTCTTGATTTAATAAAATCAAACAAATATTTTACCAATTTGAATTAACTCAAGATAACCTCGATAAAAATCTAATTTTTCTGTAAAATAATTATTTAAGAAATAAAATTATACAATTTTATATAATACAAAAATATATAATCGCTACTTAAAATGACAAAATTACCTAGATAAATATTTTGTAATTTTTTATCCGTATAAAATAAATTTTATTTAAAATTGAAGAAACTCATAATTAACTTATTTGTGAAGGGTAAAAATTAAGTGTTAACATCTGTCCCCTCCCTTTGGGTAGGGTGGATGTGAGCAACCTTGGGTAAAGAGAGTTTAACGTTCCTTATTTTTTTCCGCCCAGTAATTTATTTCTTGAAAGAAATTGGTTTCCATATGAGTTTTAGGAAATCATTTTCATATTTTGATATCGAGTTTCCTACATATCTCAGACTGCATGAGAATTTAGGTCACATGTAGTTCATAAAGCTTGATTTAAGCACAGTTTCCAAAAAAATTCACAAGCTATCCCAATTTTCAAAATTTGGTAAAATCGAAAAGCTTGGAAATAAATAAATTGGGGTCAGATTGGAATGTAGTTGAGTTTTCAACATAAAACCCAACCTATATATTCTTGAGGCTCAGGGAATCAAACTGCTTATAGTTTGACTCGATCGATAGAAAAGGTAGTCTTTTATTGTAAATCGACCTTTGGTTCAGGATGGTGACAAATTATTTGAGATATGGAAAATAGGCTTGTAATTGTCTCAATTATGAATATGGCATGCTTCACAATCATAACTAAGCTACATAGACATAATTTCCAAGGTTCTATGTGTACTGTCACCCCAATTTGAAACAAAAAAAGAGTACTTTAGGTTTGAGTTTAGAAATACTCCAAAAGTTAACTTAAACCAACATTCCAAAATACCCACATGCCTTCTAATAGTAATGTGGTTTTATGGTGGTGGAAGTCATTCTTTAGCTCGCGTCTAAAGAGTTTGATACTCTTCTTTGGACTGTGCCTTAGTTCACTGCTAAGAAAAAGTTTCACGTTGTGCTGTATCATTTTGGTGTCGTCCATACCTGTAGTTTTAGTTTGAGATTTTCATTCTTTCAGATGCTCTTGACAACATATCAAACAAAATTATTAGTGATAAGCATAATTCACTAAGGGATAGATAGTCTTTTATCACATTCTCGCTTGAACTGTTTAGTTTTGTCGTCTTTTCTTCTCCCGTTTTGGAAGTAAATGGTTTCCATTATAGTATAGGCATAAAAACTATCTAGCATGTTGGATATGATAAACCTTTGACAATTGAATATTCTTCAAAATGGGATGGCTCTCTTGGCCACTGATATTTAGTAGAACGGTTTATGCGACAATTTTTCTTTTGTTTGATAAGATAACCCTCTCGGCTAGCTGTAATGTTTTTTTATGTGTAACTTTGGAGAAAGCTTGATAATCTTTCATATTGGTACGAATTATAGATATACTCCAATTGTTAAACTTTAGGTAACCTTGCGCATCATTTGATATTAGATATGAGGTGGCTTACAGATATCATTTGAGTTGCTAGATTTTGGGTAATCCTACATATTTTTTGACCTTGCATAAGAGATGATTTATAGATATCCCTCAAATCGATAGCTCTTAGGTACTCCTGCACATCATCCGACCTTGGATATAATATGACTTATAAATATGTCCCAAATTGCTAGTCTCTGGGTAATTCTGTACATAATCAATCTTTGATATGACACAACTTATAAAGAACCATTGGACCTATCAATTTGGTAATATTCTCTAATAAGAATTTAGTTATGACTTATGGATAACCTTTAAACTTTAGATCTTTGGGTAACCTTACATACTATTCGATTAGGATGTTGTTCCTTACGGATGACCTGTGGACTATCAACTTGCAGGTGATCTCGCACACTATCCTATCTTAAATATTGTGACTTATAGATGACCCTCAGATTGTGAATATTTTGGAAATCTAATATGTCATCCACCTTCAAATAGACACTTAAAGACGTCCTTATCCCCTGGCAGGACAAATAAAGACCCATTAATTGAATGGGTTAAATAAATGCCCGTCCATCGATAGGATGAATAGAGATCCATTGGTAGGATATAGATTATATGAATAAATGTCTTTCTATTGGTTGGACAAATAAAGATCCATTGATAGGATATAGATTAGCAAAAATAAATGTTCGTCTATTAATAGGATAAATAAAGATCCATTGATAGGCTATAGATGGGCAAAATAAATACTCATCTATTGATAGGATGAATAAAGATACATTGATAGGATATATATTGGAAAAACAAATGCTCGTTCATTGGTAGGACAAATAAAGGTCAATCGATAAGATATAGATGGGCAAAATAAATGTTTGTCCATTGAAAGAATAGATAAAGATCCATTGATAGGATATATATAGATTGGCAAAGTAAATTGCCATCCGTCAGTAGAAAGAAAAAAGATACATTGATAGTATATAGATGGGAAAAATGTTTATCCATCTGTAGGATGAATAAAGATCCATTAAAATGATATAAGCATGTCCGTCAGAGGGACAATTACGTGGGTTCATTAAAGCAACCAATAAAATATAATTGTGTCCATCGAAGGGACAATTATACAGGTTTGTTGGTGGAACCAAAAATAAATGCATGTTCATCAGAGGGATAATTATGTGGATTTCTCAGAGAACCAAAAATAAATACATGTCCATCGGAGGAACAATTCTATGAATACATTGGAGGAACCAAAACTAAATGCATGGTCGTCGGAGGGACAATTATGCAGGATCAAATATAATGTCCTTATATGGTAGTTACAGAAAACATCTCCTTTGTGTATACTTTCGAATGTTATGTGTCCGCTTGTGATCGATAATTTAGCTAGAGATATAAGGAGGATGTTGTTGCTCTCTCTCTATTGGTTGATCTATTAGACTGCTCTTCCGTGTTGGCTCCTTTGTGTGTACCTATACTCAAGGTAAATATTTAGTAAAAACAATGTCACTTTTGCTAGCAACCACAGTCAAACTTAGAGAAAGTTTTAAGTAAAACGTTCCTAACATAGATCAAACGATTTAGTTTGTCATCAACATCCCTTTTCAATGTGGAAAAGACAAATAATGGGTCATTCAAATGTAAATGAATGATTAGATCTTGCCTCCAAGGATAACTACAAATAATTTTTGAACATCATATGTTTATTTTTATTTGTATGATTTGTTGGTAATTTAAGAAGGATGTCCTTGTTTATTCCCCATCTGCTGATCCCTGCACCCACATAAAGATTGTTAATTTTGGAAAGCTCTAACACTTTCAGATTTTTCTAGTGCCTTGGCTCCTCTTTGCTAATTCAAGTATTTAGCTTTATTGTATTTCTTTTAAATAAAGGGATATGTTGAACAATTGGAGTCTTTTGCTTATATTTTTTATTTTTTAGGACAACCTACATCCATAGAAAATTTATTATCTTTAATGAAACTGATCTGTGTTGACTTGCTTCGATATCCTGCTTTTGTTTTTGCTATTCTCTAAGTTCTTGTTATATTCAACTCTTGCCTTTATTTGAGGAAGGAAGGGAGAAGTCTCCACTCATTTTGTCACGTCATGTACTAGCTCAATGAACATGTTTGGTTCAAGGCTTGACATGTTTGACATACTTTTAAAATTTTATCATGACAGAGGATTGGTCTGCTTAGACTTTATTATAGTTGGAGATTTTTTTGAATTTGACTCTAATCTTTTCATGTTGATAAATTAGAGTTTTGTACTCATGGATGAGATTCGATTGAAATTTTGAAGGTCCTTCTCAAATTTTTTGTCCTAGTTAGACATCTTGAGGTAAGCATTGACTCATTAATTACAGAGTCTACACTTTGCAAGGATCTGGAAATTCTTTCCCAAGATTCTCTATTCTAACTTTGTTGGAGGATGATCATTTTTTTTAGAATTTTTAGATACCTTCTCAAAAATTCTGTCCTAGTTTTGATTTCTTAGAGTGATAGAATCGAGCTGATATGGCACCTTTGTATCCCATTACAACAAAAACCAGGTCAAATATTGTCACAACCCGAGCTGGGGCCCTATCCGCGATAGACATCCCGAACCATCAGTGCCCAAGAGACCCCTGTAACTCCCCAACCCACTAGTGATATTGTCCGCTATGGGCTATGTCCCGCATGACTTTAAAACACGTCACTAGGGATTAAGGCTTGCTTACATATATACCTAGCATCCCTCTTATATTTTGCCGATATGGGACTATTTATCCTAAGTTAGGGTGTTACATACACCCCCCTTATGGACTCAACGTCCTCGCTGAGGTTTGCCCCACTGAATAGGATTTGCCAAGACTCAGGACTAAGGTTTGCCCCGCCTTACCAAGATTTTCCTAATCTCAGTTTGAACTCTAGACCATATAGATAGGGTTGACACAGGAGCGACTCTGATATCATTCTATCACAACCTGAGCTAGGGCCCTGTCCGCGATGGGCATCACGAACTATCAAGGCCCGAGAGACCCCTTTAACTCCCGAACCCACTAGTAATATTATCAACTTTGGGCCTAGGGCCACACGGCTTTAAAAAGCATCACTAGGGAGTAAAGCTTGCTTACTTATATACCCAACATCCCTCCTGTATTTTGTCGATGTGCGACTCTTTATCCTAAGTTGGGGTGTTACAAACATAGTTCTTGCAACGTAGAAAAATTGTGACCTTCTAGTATCAGTGAATTCTCAAAGTTTGAACGCATGAATAAAGTTCTGTGGAAAGCTTGAGAAATACCTAAAATTTTTCCCCTAGTCAAATACTTTTGAGACGAGTCTTAAGTTGTTAACTCAGTGGGCATTAGAGGCTCTCCTCAAAATTTATTTTAGTTTACATTCTTCGTACAATGCTTTAGTTTGACTTTTGAAGGACAAATTCTTTTATTCTAAAATTATGAGATTCCTTCTCAAAAATTCTACCCAAGTTTTCATATTTTAGGATGCTATGATCGAGCTGTTAGGGAACTTACATATTTTGTTGAAGAAAGAATCAGGTCAAATGTAGTTTTGACTATGCCAAGGAGATAAAAAAAAATCTAAATGATTGATCAAAACTGACATAGGCAACCTATGTATCCCATTCTCATAAATTCAAGTCATCACATAGTTCATACCAAAGAGGAAGATAAAATTTTCCTGAGGGGTTGACCGAAGTCGACATAGGTCTCATTCTTGAGAGTTTAGGTCATCACGTAGTTCATACAAAAAAAAGATAAATTTTCCAAGGGGGTTCACTGAAGCCGACATAGGCTACCTACGTATCTCATTCTTGAGAATTTTGGCCATCATATAGTTCATACCAACGAGGAAGATAAAGTTTCCTAAGGGGTTGACCGAAACTAACATAGGCCGCCTACATACCTCATTCTTGAGAATTTAGGTCATTCTAAAGGATAATTTTTACACTATTAAAAGCATAAAAAATCATTATATTTAGAAATAGTGTAATTACAGAGAAAGATACCTCAATAAAACACTATCCTTCAGAGGTAGTATCTCTTCATTGCATCAAAGTTGATCGCCATGTGCGACTCTTGGCCTATTATTTCATATAGGACTAGGTCTCTCTATCAATAATGCCTTGTGGACAACATGAAATCTTTGTCAATCTTGTAAGATCTTTTGTTTGAGATTATTGTATTGCTTACACACTAATCTTCACCTGTTTTAATCATATTAATGGTCACCCTTCCATGATTTGGAAACAAATTACTATTAATAGTTGGAGTTGGTGGCTGGACAGTAATAACCTTATGATTAATTAATCTTGAATCTTGTTCTTTAGATTGATGTAATTCTCGATAGTATGCTCAATGCCTTCTAAATTATAAGCACAATGCTGGTCAGATCTATAATGTTTGGCATTCATATTGGTAGATTTTGGATCAATTATTTGAATTAGCCCAGTAGCATGTAGTCTTTCAAAAAGGCATGTTCGACTTTCATCTAGAAGAGTAAAGATTTTTGGAGGTTTCTTCTCAAAATTTGAATGCGGCAGTTTATATTTGTTTTGGTAATTTAGCTGTGGGGCTTGGTATTGTGGTTGGGTATAACAGACTAGTTTGAGGTCTTGTATGGTTAGAGTCTTATTAATCATACCCATCCACATGCTTTCTTCAACTAATTCTCCAATCATAACCGAATCTGCAAACATTGTATGGACTATTGATATCATACTATAGATTTTATTATTTTATAGAAATCTCCTTCTTGAGCATGGAAAAACACAACTACCATTTCTTCATCAGTCTTGGGAGGCTGAACCTTAGAAGATTCTTTCTCTAGACATAGACATATTCTTAGAATTTCTCATCCAATTTTTGCTTGATCAAATTTAAAGAGTATTGGTCTGGAGCTACTTCCATATTATAAGCAAATCTTTCGATAAAATATTTGGTCAAGGATCTCCAATGAGGCCACTTCTTTAATTTTTACGAAGTGAACCATTTCAAAGCTTAAGCACATAGGATAAAACAAAAAAGCTTTATTAATAATACTTTTATTCTAATCTATCTTCATTATTCAATCACAATAACTTCTTAAATGGGATTTAAGATTTACTGTTCCATTGAACATCTCAAATTTTGGAACCTTGAGTCCTTCTGCCAACTTTAAGTCAGGTTGGATACAGAGATCATCATAGCTAAATCCGTCATTATTGAGAGGATCACAAGATTTCTTTATTCTAGAAATCTCTTCTTTCAACAGTAGTGTATCATTTTTTATCTTCTCTTTTGTGGCCTTTCACTTTCTTTCTCTCTTTTTGTAATGCTTAGATCTAGGTGTTTCTGGAATAATGAGTTAATGCTCTAGTGTTGTAGTGAAACAAAAATGTATTCATAAGTGGCATTGCCTAACTAGTGGTAGTAGAGTTTTAACATGCGGGGATAAAGTTCTGAGGTATACCTATATTTGGGTTAAAATTTAAAGGGTAACTTTAGGAAGTATCTGAAAGAGTATGTTGGCAATTTCCTGTAAGGTTCTGGAGATGGTTATTTTGCTTAGTATTTTTAGTGGAAGGATTAATAGTTTGGTACACTAAATTAGTAGGGTCAATAAGAGGCCTTGACACAGAAGCCAAGGGTATGTCACTCTGATGAATTTCACAATCGAAGGAGTAAAGTGGAGGGAACTAGAGTGGGGACCTACCATTGTCCAGCCTAGAGGAATGGCTAGACAAGCATATTTTTAGCTCTTTATGCTTCATTTTGGAGCATCACTAACTTTCTAGTCGATTCCATTATTAGGTTGTCTTTGATGGTCATCTCAATCATAGCATTCTCGTTATCTATAGCAGTTATTTTTCTTTTCCTTAAGGTAAGCAGTGGTAGGTGTAACACCCCGCATTTTCGGACTAGTCTTTGAACCATTGCTCTTACGTGTATAAGTTATAATCCAAATGATTCCCATGTGACAATAAGTTTCATGACATTTATCCTCGTGTTTGATGTGATTTCGAGGTGAAAATTTTCATAGCAATGACTTAGAACAAAGTTGAGCTAAGATCATTTGATTCGTTCAAAGTTTGGTATACAATTCTACAAGAATCTACTTTAAATGTGTGTAACTACTAATATACGTGGAATTTCTAAGCTCAAGACATACCGAATTATAGATAATTGAATCACCTTTCCAATGATACTAATTTTGCCTAAATACGATACCTGAACGAAAAGTTATAGCCCTTTTTGTGAGAGGCAGTAAGTCAAAGAGATACGCCTGCGCCGCCCGGGTTATTGCACCGATATAGGCGAGGCGCCCTGGGCTCTACTCCCCTAGGATAAATGGGGCGGTGCCTTGCCCATTTCCCAGCTATTTTAAACTCCTTAAAGGTCAAGGGGCATTTTAGTCCTTTCCCCTCAACCACCAAACGTCCGAGGGATGATTTAAAGCATCCAAAAGGGCATTATTTGCCCATATTCTTCAAGATGTTCTCTCAAGAAAACCTTATACTTTTCCATGAACAAGTTTCAAACTTTCCTCTCAAGAACACAAGGATTCAAGCTTCAAATTCATGAATTCTTCAACAATCCAACAAATTAAGGTATGTGGGAGTTCATCCATGGGTCCCCTTTCACCCATAGAGCCCCAAAACCCTTTTTTTTTTTTAATTAATGAATGAAATTTTATCATTATGATATTTTATATGCTTAAGAAGATGGAATTTCATGTTTTCTTGGTGATTTAAATTAAATTCATTCCATATATGATCCCATGCAAGATTTGATTTCCTCATGCTATGGATTTTGTTTTCCATGTCATATTCAAGTAACTTTCATGTTGTTAAATTTAATGCTCATGTTTAGAATATTTCCATGATTTATTCAAGTGAATTCCATGATAGATGCTAAGTTCATGATTTTTAGAGAACATTTCCATATTTTAAATTCATGCTTTCCACATGTTTGATGAAATTCCTATATCATGTTCAAATAGTTTCAAGATGAATCCCCAAGATATAAATTTTGCTATGTAACTCTATTGTTCCCTCATGCTTAAGATATCCTTATGTTCAAGCTATGATACTTACATGTTTTGATGAAATGCCCATGTCCCATTTCACACTAATTTCATGTAAATTCCCTTATCCATTATTTTAGTTGTGTAATCATGCTATGCTCCCATGTTTAAGAGATTCCCATTTTCAAGTTCGTGATCCCCATGTGTTTGATGAATTGCCCCATGTTAAAGTATAAATCTCCCTTGTTTGATGAAATGCCCAAGTGATGGGCTTCTTTAAATAATATATTCTTATTATGGTTTCAAAGATTTAGTATGTCCTTATTGTTATTGCTATTGAGTCCTGGGGGTTGTGATGCCCAAAATTTAGTTGTTTACTTAGTTTTAAGTAGTTATAGAAGGGTCCCAATCGTATCATAAGTGGTAGTATTCGATCAATAAACATGGTCAGTGTAAGTTCAGTCAAGCTTAGCACAGTTTAGTAATCAATGTCAGTTCAGTTGGGAATACGATTCATCACTGAACGAACCCAGGGATGGGGGCATTCCTGCCAGCATAGAGTTTGAACCTTAGTAGCAATCCCTGAGTTATAGAACTACGTATCCAACGTAGGTTTGAGATGTCTTCCTTTCAGCTTAGGGTTGACACATATCTCATGAGTTTCCTTCCAGCATAAGGTTACTCTTTAGTCCTTCGGGACTTCACTTTAATGGATCCACAAAGCCATGTTAGTACCCGTAGTACGGTATTGACATCCTTCTAACTGGGGTTATAGGTTGGACCCCAATTAGCTCAATTGGGGCATGTCAGTTAGATGATACCTCCCAAAGTCTCAATTACTGTACTCAGTACAGTGTGCAGATCAGTTTTTCTTGACCATAGCATTCAATTATCAGTATTTTAGTATTTTTAATTTACAGACTATTTCAGAATTATGTTATATGCTTGGTCTTGCATTCTCTGATAATACAACTTTCATGCATTCATGTTCGGTCATCTCATATTGTTATGTTAGTCCTTATCTCATATGCATAGTACTCTATAATTTCAGTCCAGTTATTCAGACTAAGTACAGTCCAGTCTTACATGACCAATATTCAGCTATCAATTATTTAGTTAATCTGATAAGCTTAGTATATGTTACGTTTGTTTCTGTATGATTAGGTATTCATGCTCAGTATAATTGTATATTCCGATCCCCGATGTTATGTCAGTTTCCATCATGTAGTTTCAGACTCAGTATTCATACAATAGCCATGTTTTAACATATCCCAACTTCTGTTCTACTTATTCTACAAAAGTAAGGATTTTAAAATAACTAAGTGTAGTGATTCACCAAACTACCAGATTATGTTTGTTTCTCAAGCTTTTAAGATATTTCAGCTTTCAGTCTATTTCAGTCTCTTGGTGAGTCTACTTACACCTAGTCTTGTATGTTTTAAGATTACGTATGAAATCAGTTTTACTTATTGCACTCACCCCTGCAAACTCAGTACATTCCGAAAGTACTAATCCACATATATTTCTATGTGATACATTATTGCATAATGTAGGTACCAGTTATAACCTACGTATCATGATCAGACAGTTACAGTTTCTAGCCAGCAGGTGATGAGTTCTCTTGTTTTGGGAACTCCATGTACAATTCATTTATTTTTTATATGTATTGATTAGTGGTAGTTGGAGGGATGTCCCAACTATCTATAGTCAGTATAGTAGAGGCTTCATAGATGTAAGTCAGAGTCAGTCATATAATTCTAGTTTCTTCCTCCAGATTTATAAGACTGTAAAACTTTATCAGTTACATACTATTTTAGATTTTAAGTATGATTATGTTTCCGTACAACAGAACTTGTTATTTAATGTATTATAATTCAGTTGCTTAATAGTATGCCAGTTCATGGGTTAACTTGGGATTATTGGTGGTTCCAATCACCGTGTGGCATCCACGGTGTACTCTCGGGGTGTTACAAACTGATATCAAAGCACAGAGTTCAAGTGTCCTAGGGTGTCTATGAAGCCATGTGTAGTAAAGTCTTGTGGAACAGTACGGAGATGTCTGTACTTTTCTTCAAGAGGCTACAGGGTATTTAGGAAATATTTTTCTTCTTTTATGTCTCAGATAGTGCTATAGAAAGGTTCTCTAAGAAACTTATACAGATTCTTATCTTCCTCTATTCATGATATCTCTACCTTGTTTTTGAGGTAACAGAAATTAGCAAGCTCAAATTCCTACAGCCGGAGTTTTGTCAGATAGTCTCCACAAAAATATATGGGATTGCACGTAGTCTTAAAATATCCCATTAGTTCCCTTATGTTCTGAACTTTGAAAATATTCATTCTTATTCATGAAAATCCTGCATTGAGCCAAAGTTAGATGTTCTTTCAAATCCCTTCTCAGAATTCTATGATAGCATATAATCTAGAGTTAGAATCATGAATCCAAAAGTTTAGCAGTAGTAGAGTTGGGATAGTGTTATTTGGATTGAGCAAATTAGGTATTCATAGGGCTAGTTATAGAAAGGTGAATCAGTAGGCTTGAACAGTGTATGCAAGAATTTAAGTTTATTGATTTAAAATTAAGTATGATTTATGTGTATGATCTAGAGGTGTAGCTAAGGTGATATGGGATTATAGTATTTCTAAGTTTTTAAAGTGTGGGTTCTTCGATAGTATCTTTGAGTTTCTAAGTGTTAATGAGGCTAGTAATGTAGTATGCAACATTTTTACCAGCTAAGTTATAGGCTATAGAAAGTTTAGAGTTACAAAATGGGTCCATAGATATAAAATGATGACTTAAAGCTAAAGGGGAGATGATAGAACAAGTAACCAAGTCAGGCTCTCAAATTCTAGTAGTAGTGACAGTATGTATAGAAAAGCAGTAAGGGAGAATGATTCCCAACATATTCTTATCTCAGTCCAAAGTTTTTCAGTCATCACGACATCTACTCATGCCTCACATATCAGTTCCATGATCATAGTTCATGTTTATGAATATAATAGAGAATCATGTACTCTTCTAGATCCTTATACGAGGAGTTCCAGTTCACTCAGTAGTAAGAATTATATTCCGTGAATTATGAACGCCAAAATAAGATCATACAGCTCATGACTCGTGTACTCATGTTTTACAGTATGTTTAGTTCCAGTACCCATGCAATACTCTTAAAGATCAGTGACATTCAAATTATGTCATGTATGCCCTCAGATTAGCCCTCTTTAATGAATTCATGCTTGTGATACTCTATTCTTCAGGCCTCAGTTAAGTATCAAAGTTATCCTTTCATATTCCAGGTCCTTATGCTCTAACCTTTCAGTGACCTCTCCTTATGTCATGATTAGTTGAAATTTTATGTGTGTTTTCTT
This sequence comes from Capsicum annuum, assembly GCF_002878395.1. NCBI lineage: Eukaryota > Viridiplantae > Streptophyta > Magnoliopsida > Solanales > Solanaceae > Capsicum > Capsicum annuum. The sequence goes on from NC_061114.1 coordinate 31,639,205, forward strand.
GGGGTAGTGCATGGAAGTTTTAAGTATTGAGATTTAGAGAATATGAGAAAGATGCTTTTGTGGTTGATTTCCTATAAGTGTATGTATGGTTATGAAGATAGGCTTAAATGTCCTGTTGGTGTACAAGTGGAATGTATAGTTGAGTATAAGCTTTCAGTATGATTCAATCTGAATAGCCAGTAATTTAGTTTAGTGGTCAAACAAACAAGTTCCTATGGTTTTTCATCTTTCCTATTCATGAGGTGATTCACGTACATGCAAATTTCGAATTCAGCTCAATTTATGGATATGCATCAGTTTCAAATTCCATATATTCAGTCATGATTCAGTCCGTAATTGTGTCGTGCATCATCTCAGTCTTTCCTTAGTGTTTCAGCCAAGTCAGTATCATTCGAGGGACGAAGTATCCCAAGGGGAGATGTAATACCCCGAGTGTTAATGTCCTAAACCTTTCATCGCTTCTTTGCGAAACAACATCCATCTTGAAGTAATGGTTACTCATAAGTTGACTCTCTTTTTTCAATCTCAGCCTTATGACCATTCTCATGTCATTGCATGTATTCATGAAATTAGTTTCGTTCATGTATTATACTCAGACTCAGTTATATAGTCATGTTCCAAGTCATGCATGTTCAATATATGATCTTAGTTACCTTGTATAGTACTCCCATTCTAATCAGTCTCAATCGAGAACGAATGTTCCCAGGGGGAGATAATGTAACACCCCACAATTTTGGACTAGTCTTTGAACCATCGTTCTTTGATTCGTCCAAAGTTTGGTATTCGATTCGACAAGGGTCTACTTTAAACGTGTGTAACTTTTGATATACATATAACTTCTCGGATCAAAACCCACCAAATTGTATATAATTGAATCATCTTTCCAATGATACCAATTTCACCTAAATACGATACCTGAATGAAAAGTTATAGCCCTTTTTATGAGAGGCAGTAAGCCAAGACGATATGCCCGTGCTGCCTGGGTTATTGCATCGGGATAGGCGAGTTCAGTAAACATGGTCAGTACAAGTTTAGTCAAGCTTAGCACAGTTTAGTGATCAGTGTCAGTTCAGTTGGGAGTAGGTTTCATCACCGATCAAACCCAGGGATGGGGGCATTCCTGCTAGCATTGGGTTTGACCCTTAGTAGCAATCCCTAATTTATAGAACTATGTATCCAACGTAGGTTTGAGATTTCTTCCTGCCATATTAGGGTTGACACATATCCATGAGTTTCCTGCCAGTATAAGGTTACTCTTTAGTCCTTCGGGACTTTACTTTAGTGGATCCACACATCCATGGTAGTACCTGTGGCACGGTATTAACATCCTTACAAGTGGGTTACAGGTTGGACCCCAATTAGCTTAATTGGGGCATGTTGGTTAGACGATACCTCAGTTAGACCCCAATTAGCTCAATTGGGGCATGTCGGTTAGATGATACCTCTCAAAGTCTCAATTATTATACTCAGTACAGTGTGCATATCAGTTTTTCTTAACGATAAAATTCAGTTATCAGTATTTTAGTATTTCAGTTTACAGACTATTTTAGAATTATGTTATACGCTTGGTCTTGCATTCTCAAAAAATACAACTTTCATGCATTCATGTTCGGTCATCATATGTTGTTACGTTAGTCCTTATCTCATATACATAGTACTCTACAATTTCAGTCCAGTTATTCAGACAAAGTATAATTCAGCCTTACATGACCAGTATTCAGCTATCATTCATTCAGTTAATCTAATAAGATTAGTATATGTTACATTTGGTTCTATATGTTCGGGTATTCGTGCTCTGTATAATTGTATATTCTAATCCCTAATGTTATGTCGATTTCTATCATGTAGCTTTAGACTCAGTATTCATGTTTTAACATATCCCAGCTTCTATTCTACTTATTTTACAAAAGTTAGGATTTTAAGAAAAATAAGTAGTGATTCACCAGCTTACCAGATTATGTTTGTTGCTCATGCTTTTAAGATATTTAGCTTTCAGTCTATTTTAGTCTCTTTGTGAGTCTACTTACACCTAGTTATGCATGTTTTAAGATTACGTATGAAATCAGTTTTACTTATTGAATTCACCCCTGCATATTCAGTGCATTCCAGAAGTACTGATCCATATATATATGTCTATGTGCTACATTGTCTCATAATGTAGGTACCAGTTATAGCCTACACATCATGATCAGATAGTTGCAGTTTTCAGCCAACAGGTGATGAGTTCTCTTATTTTGGGAACTCCACACATTTTTAGTTCATGTACGTTTAATTTATTTTTCATATGTATTGATTAGTGGTAGTTAGAGGCATCTCTCAACTATCTATACTCAGTATAGTAGAGGCTTCATAGATGTCAGTCAGAGTCAGTCATATAATTCCAGTTTCTTCCTCCAGATTTATTAGATTGTAAAACTTTACCAATTACATACTATTTTAGATTTTCAGTATGATTATGTTTCCGCACAACAGAACTTATTATTTAATGTATTATAATTCAGTTGGTTAAAGTTATGCCAGTTCATGGGCTAGCTTGGGATCACTGGTGGTTCAAAGCACTGTGTGGCGTCATGGATGTACTCTCAGGGCATTATAGTTGGATGATGAATTTTTATTAAACTTTGATCTGAAAGTATGAATGTTCAGCTAGCTTGGGTTAACACAGATCTGTTCTATTCATTTTGTTACCTATAAATGAAGAACAGCTCAAAAGGAAAATATGCTAGATCCCATCAATTATAAGTAATACAAAATATTTGTCAAGAAAACAAATAAAGTTGTCTTTTATTGTAGGTAAATTGATCCACGAGAGTAATGACTCAAAGATTTTAATGATCGGGAATTTGCTCATTAGTTTGGGGTGAGCAATTTTTGTTAGAAGGATTGACTTTGTTGCATCTCTTTTATTTTTTTCTTCATCATCCTTATATCTCCTTCACCGAAATAGTTTATAGTCAGTTCTCTTGAAAGAGTAAGAACGGCTTTGAGAAATTAATGGAGAATGGTTGAGGACTTTTCTGGGAGACTTTGGAGACAAGAATATTTGATTGTACTTTTGTATAGTAAGTGTATATTTATGCCTAAAGGGTTTCAAATAAATTGCTAAAGAGTGGATTAATCTATATTTTATTTAAACAACACACATAAGCACATAAAAAATTATATCATATAACTATATTATAATAAGCGTGTTTCCTAATTTGGTGACCTTTTATATCAAAGGGTTGACCTAACGAGTTTAAAGGAAGTATATTCCTTTTAAAATAAATTCATTATACCCAAAATTATTTTTATAAATATCAAAAGAACATAAATGCCTATAAAGTATCAAATGGGGATAAATCTTGAGAAAAATGGGAAAATAAAATGCAAAAATAGTCTCATGCAAGGAATAAAATAAAAAAAACACTCATAAATACCTACAAACTAGCAAATGAAGGACACAAACTTAGGGGAAAGAGAAAATAAAATGCAAGAGGAACAATCCCATGCAGGGGATTAAAATAGAAAAACACTAGTATCTAGAGGATCCTTCGTCGGTCTTCGCCTTCTTAGCTTTGTCCACCTCATGCGATATGTGATATCGATAGGTGATCAAGTCTCCTCCGCATAATTGTAACTTCCATATCGATTAGGCAAATATTCTATACAAGGTTTTTTTTACTTCTGTACTCATATACTTTCATCGATCCTGGAAGTAATCATATGGCTTGAATATTATCTTGAATTTTCTTATGGAGATTGGTTGATTCATACCTACAAAAGTAAATAAGGTGAGCCTTTTTCCCCGCCTCAAATGATAATGGATTAGTGTGAGGCCCATAAATTTTCATCATTTTATTTTTGATCTTTTCGTGTCCGAAATATCAATTTTTCACGTGAATTGTGTTTAGGGAAGTTAAAAGGATGATTTGAAAAGTTTTTAAAATTTTCAAAAATGATTCGAGGCAATTTTAGAACATTGAAGTAGTAAGCCTCCACGATATCAGCATACCATAATATTTAACCCCGATGATAAGATGGTTTCATGGAGGATAACCTCTATGATAACGGTGCGGCATAGAGGATAACCTCCACGATAAGGCCATTCCACGCCGATGTTCTAAAATCGTATTTTTTTTTTAATTTTCTCACTTAGGGTTAGTGACTTTTGGGTATGTTTACCCTTGTACGACCCTTACACATAAAATAAACTTATTTTCTTCATTTTTCAAAGAGCAAATTACTCTCTTTCACTCTCAAACTCAAAACTCTAGAAAACTCAAGATAGAGAATTCATCATCTGGGCTCGAAGGTTCAAATTGACTTCGAATTCTTGTGTGTTTAAGGCATGTATTTCTTTTTCAAACTTAAATTTTACATTGTGGCATTTATTTGATCGATTTTCATGTGATTTAAATTATCAGTTTGAAATTGGATTGAGGGATTTTGTAGTTATTGATTTAATTACTTGTCCCATGATTTAAATTAATTATTCATGCTTTAAATGAATGTTTTAGGATTGAATAGGTACTTTAATTAAATAGTTGGAATGGATAACATGGAATTCCTTGAATTGGATAAATTTTAGCTTGAAATTGCATGAACCTAAACCCACTTTATGAATTTTGATTTAAATTATGGAAAATTGCATGATTTAACTTGTTTCTAAACTCAATGCATTGCATTAATTGATAAATGGTTGTCTAAATGGATTTGGATGGCCATGGTTGTCATGGATTGGATTTTAATGGAAATTGGGGAATCAATGTGGTTGTATGGATTGATTTGGCATGTGTGATTTAGCTTGCAAACATATTAGTATGACGATACCAAGTGGTTAATGCCTTAATCAATGACTCCCAGGTTAATAATTGGAATTATGTTCTAAATGATTTTAATTTGCGCTTAAAGGGGGTTGTGTATCTTGTCGTAGAAGGTGGAGGTCCCAGGGGAACCGATACTGGAAACTAGGTTTGCCGGTGTGGGGGTCTTTATGACCATGTACATAGTTCACACATTATACGCACACACACACACACATATATATATATACGGTTGGAGCCCCAGTGGCTTTGGCCCATCCTCATATTTCTCCGGGTCATGTGACTAACACATACTAAGGCCCTTCCGATGAGGAGATCCAGACCCATAGAACCCGTGGGTGTTTTTAGGATGGTTAAAGCTACACATTCCAGGTTAATAGTTTTAAAATCTCATGCTTAAACCTTGTTCCCTATCCCAACATCTTATATATATGTATATAAATGTGGGTATTGTGGTTTTGACTGATTTTTGGACTTGACATTATGTTATCATTTTTCCTAAGTTAGATGCTAGTGCTCACCCCACTAACTTTCCTAGGATGCTACACTATTTTATAATACCGGGTCCGAAGATACTTCTTTTACCCCTGTGCAATGTTAGGTAAGTTAGTACGTTTGTCCAGTAATTGTGATGTGATGAGGCTTTATCTATCAAAAGGCCTTATTATTTCCATATTTTGTTATTTTAATTCAGTACTTTTGGGTTCTTTCGGTCATGATAGGGGCATGTATTGACTTGTTTAATATTCTAGTTTTAGAGGCTATTGTAGATAAATGTGGGTTGGTTGTTTGTTGGTTGACTTATAGCTTTCATAGAGTTATCTATTCATCTCCACAGCTATTTAATTGGCTTTCGCATTTGTTGTTGTTGTTGTTGTTGTTGTTGTTGTTGTTGTTGTTGTTGTTGTTATTATTATTTTGTGCTCATGAGTTAGGTGATGGGTGGTTTTTGGTCCATGGAGGACTTGAGATACTCATCATGGCCAGGCCTTGGTTCGAATCGTGACAATTAGATTAATTGGCATATACTCCTTTAACGCATAAGCACGATTTGTTTGTGATTAGCTCAAGGTCAATAGACATAGGTTAAATTTTTTAATACGCCCAACACCCTCTTAGGTTTTGGATAGTCATAAGCTCATGCTAAAAGGGATTTTTATTTCGTTCTTCCCTTTGTATCTAGAGTGGGTTTTGATCAGGTTCCCAAACGGACAACTTGGGTTTGGAAATACAAATAGTTATCGGACGTCTAACGTACTAATAAACTGTTGTATTTCCAACACTTTGAATTGAAACTGATCAATAGGGGCCATGAAGACCGCAAACCTCAAAAAATTTATATATCAAATAAGGAAGAATTATCAAACCATCATATTTAATCAAGTAAAGTCAAATAAATCAGTCAAAACATACTAAAATTTATTTAGAATCTTAATAAAATCTCCAACAGAGTCGTCATTTATGGTTTATCATTTTCGGGGTCGAAGAGTTGGAAAACATTGTTTTACAAATTTTAAACTATTTTAATTTTTCTTAACAAAGAATTCAAAATAATGGCTAGTTTTAAAAAATGGCTAACTTTGTAAAGTCTTAATATTCATTTGCAAAGTATGACATTCATTTTATTCAAGTGGAAAATAGTTTATTTAACTTAAAGAAAAAATTCTCTTAAGGTAAAACTTAATTCACAAAAATGTTCCTTTTGCTTGCAGTAAACCACATTATCTTCCTTATGGAAAAGGGGAAGAGAAGAAATCAATTTTCAAGAGAAGAAATCAATTTTTCAAAAGAAGAATGTCTTTAATCAAAGTCAATAGAAATGGACTTTTCAAAATAGAGGTTTTTAAGAAAAACAAAATAAGGGCAAAATTAAGGAACGTTTAGTTATTATAAAAACTTCAAATTTTTAAAAGAAAGTTAAAAGTTTTAAAGTTTGGAGAAAATTCCTCTAATTCAAATAACTACTAATCTCATGAATAAAGAAAATGTCATATTTTTCACGAACTTTAAGGACTTAATTTAAAAGATCCGATTTTACTTAAACCAAAATAATTATTAAGACAATCCAGATGAATGGGAGAAGAGAGAAAATAAATATAGCAACTAAAAGGAATTATTAAGATTGATTAAGTTGAGAATTAATACAAACACATAATCAAATAGGAATTACAGGAATAAATGAGAAAAGTTAAAATTTGGGCCCTTTTAGCTCATTTACATATCTAGTCAGCCTTAGCGCTTGACATTTTATGGACTTTGGTCCATTTCTGCAGTATATATCAGTTGTATACTGACTGTAGATTAGTTTATTTTTGTTGTGTTTTTTGTATACACACTGTATATCAGTAAATAAAAATTGATATCTTCACTTTCTTGACTTCATTTACTGTTGCATATATAACATATTGCTGTATATCAGCTTTCTTTGACCCGTGAAATTTATATATTCACTGTAACCTAGTGTATATACGCCTTGTTTCTTTATGAGCTAGTCATTTTGAGGAAGTTTGGGACTCATTCCCAGAGAGATACAGGGTTGTGGAGTTCAATTGGACTCGAATGAATTCATATGCATAAGCAAAATAAAAGTCAGAATTACGATCCATCTTTGTGATGTAAACTCAAATGAGAACAAGATTTACGATTAGAACTACAAAGTTTTTAGTTAACTATATACTACTGTTTCTCATCAAACTAAGACATCTTATTAACTATGCAATAGTTAAGCCAAACATGTATTATTTAAATAAAATCAATCCAACAGAGCAATGCACATTTGATGAGAAATAATTAAATTCTCTATGAAAAAAATTGAAAATCTAGTTTCAAATAATGGAGGACATCAAAAAGTAAGGACATCAGTACATGAGTATTCATATATAAAATTTTCAAATACTTAGTATTTTTAAGTTTAGAACTTACCATTGCGTAGGAAATTGAGGAAGCTTACCAACCATATGAAGCTCGCCCAAATCTGATACCCGAGTGATGAGTTAGAGCCATTTTTGTAAAACAGTGTGCCAATTTGGCAATCAGCGTATCGCGGAGTCATTCCAAGTGGCAATTATCATTTTCCAGGGTTCCATCATGATACCACCGTGTCATGCCACTAGCTAATTTCTCAATTGTCACTTTCCAGTGTGACTCCGTGATCATGGCGCATCACGCCAAGGGTAAAATTTGCATATAAAGGGGTACCGCGATTCCACCGCATCGCATTGATGACCCAGTTCACAATTGTCAATTTTCAGTGACACGGCGCGATAGCACTGCGTCGCGCTAGGGCCCAAAATTGGATTTTTCCAGTGACGATTTTTAAATTATTTCCAGGGGTAATTGGGTATTTTTTCATGACCTAAGTTAGTCCTAAACACAAAATTTAACCCTAAAGGAGCACTAATTGCTCATTATTTTATTATTTACTCAAGAAACAAAGCATTCTCTCTCAAAGGACAAAACTCTAGCTTCAAGAAATCAAGAACAAACTCAAAAATTTCTCCAAAAACCTTTAAGAATTAACATTTCAAGGTATGTTAGGTTTTCATTCATGGGTTCCTTTCACCCACGAAGTCCAAGAACCTTTTTTTAAACTTCCAAGATCTCAGAATTATGAATTCCATGCTAGTACTCGTCATCAGCAAGATTCAATTTGGGTTATCGTAGACAGGATGGCCAAATCAGCTCATTTCTTGCCAGTTTATACCTCCTATTCTGTCAAGGACTATGCCAAATTCTATATCAGAGAGTTGGTCAGGTTACACGGCATCCCAGTGTCCATTATCTCAAATAGAGGTATCTAGTTTACCTCTCACGTCTGGAAAGTATTTCAAAAGGGCCTTGGTACCTAAGTTCACCTCAGTACAACTTTTCACCCTCAGACAGATGGTCAAGTAGAAAGGACCATTCAAACTCTACAAGATATCTTAAGAGCATGCGTGGTTGATTTTATAGGTAGTTGGGATGACCATTTGCCTTTGATCGAATTAGCATATAAGAATAGTTATCATTCTAGTATTCAGATGGCTCCATTTGAGACTCGTTATGGTAGGAGATGTAGATCTCCAATCAGTTAGTTCGAGGTCAGTTAGGTCGCAGTTGTAAGGCCTGACTTAGTTTTTAATGCCTTATAGAAGGTTCAGTTGATCAGGGAAAGGCTTAGGGCTACCCAAAGCCAATAGAAATCCTATGCAGATGTGAGGAAAAAGGATCTCGAGTTCGAGGTAGGTGATTTTATGTTCTAGAAAATTCTCACATGAAGGGAGTAAAGAGGTTCAGAAAGAAAGGAAAGCTCAGTCCCCAATATATAAGTCCTTACAGAATTCTTAGTTATTTCGGAAAGGTAGCATACGAGCTTGAGTTACCTTCAGATATAGCTTCAGTGCACCTAGTATTCCACATCTCCTTGCTAAAGAAATGCATTGGTGACCCAGCAGTCATAGTTCCCTTAGAGGGTGTAGATATTTAAAATTGATCAATCTTTCAAAGCGGTCCCAGTCTAAATCCTCGATCATCAGATTTACAGACCGAGGAACAAAGAAGTTCCATTGGTCAAAATTCCTTGGTGGAATCAGTCCGCTGAGGGAGCTAGTTGGGAAGAAGAAGCAGATATGCAAACCAAGTATCCTCACCTCTTCTCTGAAAATTTAAATTCAGCATAAGGTAATACTATTCCTTAGATTTACTCAGTTCCATGCTCAGATATAGTTATAAACTTAGTATTCCTTACCATTGCATAACATCTTCATGACAGTCGTGCATTCATTAATCAGTTCAGTTATGTACTCATGCATCAGATATGTATGTTTAGTATGAAAACTCAGCATATCAGTAGCTTCAGTCGTGTATTCCATGCATCATATATGCATGTTCAGTATATAAACTCAGTCCATCAGTATTCCTCAGCTTAATCAGTCTCATTTGAGGACGAATGTTCCCAAGGGGGAGATATTATCATACCCTGTATTTCCCTAGCTTAATTTAGCTCTCAGTTCATGAGTATTCATATATAAAATTTTCATATACTTAGTATTTTTAAGCTTAGAGCTTACCATTTCATAGGAAATTCAGTCAGCTTTCCAACGATATAAAGTTCGTCCAAATCTGATACCCGGCTGAAGAGTTAGAGCCATTTTTGTAAAATAGTAAGCCAATTTGGCAATCAGCACATTGCGGAGGTAGTACAAATGGCAATTGTCATTTTTCAGTGTTCCATCACGATACCACCGCATCGCTCCACCAGCCAAATTCCCAATTATAACTTTCTAGTGTGACTCCGCGATCATGGCGCGTCGCGCCAAGGTTGAAATTCTCATACAAAGGGGTACCGCAATTCCACCGCGTCGCATTGATGACCCAGTTCGCAATTGTCAATTTCCAGTGACACAGTGAGATAGCGCCGCGCTGCGCTAGGGCCCAAAATTGGGTTTTTCCAGTGATGATTTTTAAATAATCCCAGGGGAAATTGGGTATTTTCCATGACCCAAGTCCGTCCTAAACACAAAATTTAACCCTAAAGGAGCACTAATTACTCATTATTTCATTATTTATTCAAGAAACAAAGCATTCTCTCTCAAAGGGAAAAACCCTAGCTTCAAGAAATCAAGAACAAACTCAAGAATTTCTCCAAGAACCGTCAAGAATTAACATTCCAAGGTATGTTAGGTGTTCATTCATGGGCTCCTTTCACCCATGAAGTACAAAAACCTTTTTTAGACTTACAAGATCTCAGAATTATGAATTCCATGGCTGAATTGATTATATTCATGTTCATGATATTAATTGGGCTTCAATCCATGATTTAGTATAAGTCTCATGAAATTAAAATAGTTTATGTGATGAATTATATTAATTTCATGCTAAACCCTTGAATTTGACATTGAGTATTGTATTCATGATGTTCATGTGTTGGTCATTACTATGTGAAATAATTCATGCTCCCCAAGTGTTGGCTAAAATGCCTATGTGAAGTAGATAGTGGAATCATGACATGTCATTATGTGTTCTCAATTATGTACAAGTTTATTCCGTACAAGTGTTTGATACCATATCTCTATGAATGAATTATGACCAAGTGGACATTGTTATGCTTTTCAAGATCATGCTATGCTTTACTTTTACGCTATCGAGTCCTGGGGGTATTTAATACCCGAAAATCTTGTTGTTTACCTAGAGCTACAATAGTTACATAATAGTCTCAGTAGTGTCACAATCAGTAGTACTCAGTTAGTTACATAACTCAGTGAACTTAATCAGTTACAGAACCCAGCGAAACTCAGTATCAGTCTAGTTCAGCTCAGTATAATAATTAATGTCATTCAGTTGGGAGTAGGATTCCACACCGAGTGAACCCAAAGATGAGGGCTCACCTGCCAGTAGAGGGTGTGATCCTTAGAAGCAGTCCTTGCATACCAAAACTATATAGCCAGCGTAGGTTGAGATATCAACCTGTCAGTTGAGGGTTGATGTGGTATTTCTACCTGCTAGTTGAGGGTACCACCATTCTTATAAGAGTAGCTGCCAGATGAGGGTAACTTTTAAACTTGTCTTCACCCGTGGCACGGTACTGACACCCTTCTAGTTGGGGTTACAGGTTGGACCCTAAATCTATTTAGAAAAGGGGCATGTCAATTAGATGATTACCTCCCATAGTTTCAGTTTCAGTTTCAGTCTCAATATAGAACTCAGTTCAGTTCTACAAAATCAGGACTGTCAAATACAGTCAATCAATTTTAGTAATTTAGTTATCAGTAAATCTCAGATTACCAGTTAGTCAGTATCAAACTCAGAACTCAGCTTCAGTAAAAGCTTAGTTATAGTATACACGTATATGCGCAGTATTGCATACTCAGTATTTATAGCAGTTTCAGTTATCCATGTACTCTCATATTCAGTTACTCTATATCATTCAGTTAGTTTTTGTTCATACATATGAACCCTTGCATTCATCCTTACCTCATCTAGCATACCAGTACATTCCACGTACTGATGCATACTCTTTTTTGTACTATGATGTCTCATATCATAGGTTCGAACGCTCAGGTTCCTGACCGCACATAGACAGATTTAGATTCAGCCAACAGTGTCAGATTTAGTAGTGAGTCCTCATATATTGAAGATATGTTTTATTTTAGTAGTCGTAGTTAGTTGGGGACTTATCCCATCAACTCAACATTCAAACAGTTCAGTTATAGGCTTTTCGAACTAGATTTTTAGACAGCATTCAATTTGCAGATTATTATTATAGTTGATATTCTTTATCAGTATTTTAGATTTTGAACCTTATGGCATTCCAACCTACTTTCCATATTATTACAATATTGTTATTTTAGTGCTCACAGAAGATATCAGTCATGGGTTAGCTTGTGGTCCTTGGGGTCGTAAGCACCGTGTAGCATCCGGGGTACAGGCTCGGGGCGTTACAATTACTAATATTTCTTCTAACAAATCCCAAATTCCTCTATGTTTGGCTAAGAAAAAAGATCCAGTTGGTTGACTATGCACCATAATTCAAACAAGATGACACAAAGAAAGTTTATTATTCAAAATCTACATATTCATTCATGATATTTCAAATTAGCACCAGGCATAAATGCTAAAGAATGGATTTTAACATATGAAAAATAAGAAATGTGAAAAAAACCTGACAACGGCTATGAAAATCCGACAAAAAACTTAACTATATCGCTAACTTCTAGAATATTTTAAACATATTATCACATATTCTTCAAACCAGTTCATTCTTCCATGATGAGTCATAATGAAAAATTTCACAATTGTACCATTTTCTAACTTACAAAAAAAAAGTTTCAACAAGACCTACAACAACAAAGTTTCATGATGACCAGCCTCACACATCAAATAAAAATAATTTAAAAGAATAGATTTTAAAATTACCATCTTTATATGACTTCCTTTATTCAAAATAGTTCACAACGACGAATATTCAAATCATATCGGCGAATTATAAGAGATGTCAACTGACAACCGTATCTGAAAACAACGACATTAATGGAATTTTATATTATAACATTCGAACACAAAACAAAAGAAAATGGAAAGAGATATGGTATTCACCTGTTTCTAGGTAGTGAACTTGGGACAATAAGTTTATGACAATGTAACTTCCACCATTGAAGTTTTACTTGATTTCACTAGAATTTGAATTAACTTCGTCGAAGTTTGAGTGATTTATCAAAATTAAGTATTTTTCACCATGAATTTTTGTTACGTGAGATTAGAGAAATGCACCTCCAAAATCTTCAATTTTTCTCCCAAAATCTCATCCTCTTTTTCTTTGTAGCAAAGGATATTTATACAAGATCTGTTGAAATAATTTTGGGGTAGGGTTGGGGTTTGGGGGAACAAATAAGAAATTGGGGAAATTTTAAATTCAAACGCGTATTAATCACAACCATGAAAAGTATATCCACGTACATATGAATGTCAGTCTGATCAGATGATTTTGAGTGGCAAATGTCGCAATTCTAGGAAAGTCAATGTCTATTGACACTTATGGCAGTTTTTAAAAATTTGTAGGCTTTGATTTGTATCATGAAATATGCCTCTCACATGGAAATAGTACAAACATGGAATTGGGGAAGATATTTGAGCATCGTTTGTCTACTGAAAGGGTGTCATGATACACAAACAAAATACAAAATCAAAAACTAAACTAGAATACGAATACGAAAGTTAAGGATAGATAGAAAAGCAATAAGATAGACACAATGCAAGGAATTGGAAGCAAATAAATGGTGTATCAAACCCTAAACCCTCAATAAATTAAACCGAACAAATCACCTAAATCTTACATAGACCTCAAGGGAATCGATTCCCAAGCAACATTTCTAAACAAAAGATCAACACAAGCAAATCCATGTTTTCCTCACACTCTCGCAAGTGCTCAAATTAATAATTCAACAAAAACTACTTAATAAAATGAAAAGAAGCCCTATTTATAGTCTAGGCTAGATTATTACATCATATGGGCCCAAAAGTGACCCATGTAGGAAAGACAAACACATAAAAGCACATTAGGCACTTACTTGAGCATATGGGGAGCACATAGGGCACATCCCAAGGGTGTAGTGGGCTGTTTTGACCTTCTCTAGATGATCTAGAGCGGGTTGGTCACACCTCTAAAATGGATGGGGAACATCTCCTCTTTCGGGGGCTTTCTAGCCCCATTTGGTCTTCCATCAGCCTTTCTAACGTCCCTTGAGTATACTTGGTCATCATAATCATCCAATGGATGCCTTTGATAGCCCTCAAGAAGTCATAAAGTGTCACTTGACCTGTAAGCATCCTCTCTAGCAATCGGAAGGCCATTTTAATTGTATCATCCTCTTCTTCTTGAAGAAGATTCGTTCGCGAATCTACAACCTTTAAATACTAAAGAAGAGAACACGACCAATATTTCCTCAAGGCACAAGGGCTATAACATGGTTTAAAATTAAAACATCCATGACAAGGAGACACCCATTTCACATTTAACCAAACAACCTTCAAGACAATAAAAGAGAAGTCAATGTTTAATGTGAAAAGGAGTTGATAAGCATCGACAAATTCTCCTAAGTTAGTTCCAATAAAAATGTTACCAAACAAATCATCACATGTTGGAACAAATAAGGGTAGAATCAAGGAATTATTAGGGTGTAGACTACTTTTCCATCCATAAGAAACTATGTTTACACACAAGACATACATAGCACCAATATGGTTATGCTCACAAATGAAGAAAATGGAATTACAAAAGTTATGAGTACTTAATGTGCTACCAAGACAAGATCATATAACGGTAAGAAGAAACAACTTAAGCACCTCACATCCCTTTCACTAGAACAACCTTCTAAGAAAGACCCACCCATTTTAAACATATTTAAGTCATTCCAAGAGACATCAACACCATCTAGTTAGGATTTTAAGTTAAATATCTTTTTAAAATCATCTACTCTAGGGTAAATGTCATTATGATTTCAAGGAAAGCTAAAAATAAGAGGAGGTAGGTACATACCTTTATAGCAAAAACTTGGTCTTGCTATCTTGCCTTCTAAACTTGCACTATATGGACTTATTCTCTTATGCATCAACTTGGAAGTTGGCACAATGCTAGTGCCAAATGTAGTGAATAAAAAGGGCTTAGGTTTGTCACTAATATCTCCTTCTTGATCCCAAAGCTCCTTATCTAACCCATTCATTACCCTCCCTATCATGAGGCTAATAATCAATACCTCTTCTTCTTCTGACCAAACATCTTCATTGGGAACTTTCATCATCAATCCACAAGTTACATTAAAGTCTTCTTCAACTTTTGCTAATTCCCCTTCACTTCCAAGGTCGTTATCTTCTTGAGGGCTTTCCTCACCACTATCATTTTTGGTTACCATATCTCTAACAAAATAAGGATTACCCTCCACTAATATTATGTTTCTTCGATTAGGGCATTCACTAGCCTTATGACCCCAACCTTGACATTGAAACCAAGTAATACTTTTAGAATTAGGATTAGAAGATAGATTACCTTCATTACTTGGTGGATACTTTTGGATTGCCTTATCAACAAGCTTATTGAAATCATGGTTTTTGTTCCATATGGATGACATAGAAGCATTATAACTTTTATTAAAGGACTTCTTGGCATTTTATTCCTTTCAACCTCAATGGCCACTTCAACAATATCTTCTATTCGGTCAAACTTATGGACAACTAGTTAAGAAGAAAATTTATAATCTAAACCACCTTTGAACCAATCCATACAATGATTTAGGAGTTTAACAATATCAAGTCGAAGGATCAAGTTTTGAAACTCCCCACAATAGTCTTCCACACCTCTTTGTATCAAATTATAGAACCTTGTTAATTACTCTTGCTTGAACTTTTCCGTAACATATCTCTCTCATAAGTGCCTTTAATTCATCCCAATATGGAAGTTTGGGATTACCATTTATTTATCTTTGCACTCTTTTTATCTCCCACCAAGTAGAATCATACCCTTTAAGTTGAGAAATTGTGTGGGCGGCTTGCTTATGTCCATTTAACTCATTAAGTTTGAAGATCCTATTGTATTATATCTCCCAATAAAGGTATATATATGGATCACTAGTTCCTTTAAAGGTAGGAGAGTGATCTTCATTGATTTAAGACCTGTGTCTTGACCCATACAACCTCCTTGATCACATTAATGATCTTCTTGTACTTGGGGATAGTTTTCTAAGTTTCCTCTTCCATGTGGAACTGGACCAAATTTTCCTCCTCGTTTCTATATCCTCCCTCGTGAGCTCTTTTTCTAGTTCATACTAATTGTGCAAAGAGAGCCACTTCATCAGACTCTTCACCTCTTTCATAAGGTTCCTTACCTCCCGCATCCTTAATTTGGATTGTTGATTTGGGTTAGCCAGGATTTGAGGTGGTTGGTTTGGGTTTTGTGGAGGTTCATGATGGGCATGATTGAATTGGGTTGTAGGGTACGAACAGGTTTTTGGTTATTTGGGTAAGTAGTTACTTGGATAATGGATTCATATGCTTGCCTAGGTGGATTGAACATTTGGTGAAGTGTTTTCGGATTTATAGTAGTGGAGGTATTGAGAGCCTGTCCACTAGAGGAAGCATGATAGTTTTGAAGAGTAGATGTGGTGAGATTTAGACAAACTTCCAAGGGCCCCATCCTTCTTGAGAGTGAACTTTCAATGCTTTCTATTCTTTGATTTACATCTTGTTTCACACTCATAATGGCTGCCATTAAACTTTCCCTATTTATCTCTCCCGGAGCTCTTGGGCTACCTTCTCTCGATGCCATGGTACCTATATAAAATAAATACTAAAACAAAACAAAAACAACAAACATGTTAAAGGTTAAGAAATCAACCTCACAAGCTTTTAAAGATTAAACCTTTAGTTAATCTCTCAATTAGCGTTGCAAGCATTGATAGATCGCTTATACTCCAATGAAAAAGCTTGGTACCAATTGTGGCTTGAGGTTGAAATAGATCCTTGTTTGAAATGACTCAAAGAAAATATGTACATACTTGAGTCAAGAACTAAAAATGAATTCAAAATATAAAAGGTTGAAATAAAAATAGGACGATGAAAGAAAAGGACTCAAGAACTATCAATCAACTTAGTAGATAAGTTACTAGTTGATAAGTAGTTAAGAATAAGAGATTTAAGAATCAAGAAATGGAAACTAAGAATCAAACCTTGAGAAATGGAGTTTTTAAGATGTTGAGATGTGTTTTAAGACTTGAATTTATGTTGGAAAGTGTTGATAAACTTGGATTGGTGTTGTTGAAGTTGATTCACATCAAAAGGAGGTGATATATGTTGGGTATGGCTGATCTGCATTGGGCAGCCTTCTCTATCAGTTGGGACGCAGGTGCAAGGCACCTTGGACGTAGGTTGGGGCCTTGGATACAGCCTTGAGGTGAAGCCATAGGTCAAGGGAAGACCAGGCGCACCTTGGGAGCAGATGCAAGGCAGATTGGCCACCTCTCCGTTTGTGTTTGGCCAAAATTGCCCTCCAAATGAACTCCTCTCTGTACTCTCTTGTAGAATATTCTTTTATGCTTTTGTACACACACTTTTTCCAGAATTTTCTTCCTTCTTTTTGAATCAAACACCACCTTTTGATAAGAATCCAAGATAAAGATATGAATATTCCTCAAGAACACTTCTGAATACCAAAACTTCGAAATGCTCTAACTCTTGAACCAAGGATCAGAATGCAAGGAAATTTTGACCCGGGGCTCTTTTCAACCTTATAAACACATTCCAAACATCATTTTATTCAAATTAAAAACCAAAAATTCCATATTTTCAATTCAGATCAAACTTCTTCAACCCAAGCTTCCAACAAGGATAGAACACTCAAATAGACTCCAATTAAGCTCAAATTTGAACCCTAGACTCCTATAGTGCTAGAGAATAGAAATATAACACTAGAAACACAAGAAAAATACAAAATCAAAAACTAAAATTGACCTAGGACTAAAATATGAATAGTACTTTTTGGGGATTTTCAATTTTTGACTCTCTTTTTTGTTGATTTTTGAGATAGAAAAACCCAAGACTAGAATTGTGGGAATGATTCTAAGCTCAGATATCATACCAAATGATACACAAACAAAATATGGAATCAAAAACTAAACTACAATACGAATACAAAAGTTAAAAATAGATAGAAAAGCAATAAGATAGACACAATGCAAGGAATTAGAAATAAATAAAGGGTGTATTAAACCCTAAACCCTCAATCAATTAAACCGAACAAAGAACCTAAATCTTACGTAGACCGTAAGGGAATTGATTTCGAAGAAACCCACGTTTCTAAACAAAAGATTAACACAAGCGAATCCACGTTAGCCTCACACTCTCACAAGTGTTCAAAGTCATAATTCAACATAAACTACATACTAAAATGAAGAGAAGTCCTATTTATAGTCGAGGCTAGGTTCTTACATCAAATGGACCCAAAAGTGACCCATTTAGGAAAGACAAACACATAAAATCCCATTAGGTACTTTCTTTAGCATATTGGGCGCACATAGGGCACATCCCAAAGGGTGTAGTGGAATGTTTTGATCTGCTCTAGCGGATCTAGAGTGGGTTGGGCGCACCTCCAAAGTCGATGGGGCGCATCTCCTCTTCTAGGGGCTTTCTAGCCCCTTTTGTTCTTCCATTGGCCTTTCTAACATCCCTTGAGTCTCCTTGGTCATCATAATTATCCAATGGGTGCCTTTTGATAACTCTCAAGAAGTCATCAAGTTTTATTTGACCCGTAAGCATCCTCTCTAGCAATTCGGAGGCTATTTGGATTGTAGCATATCATTTGGTAGAGGTAATAATATCAAGTTTGTTTGGAGTTGGGGAGAGTAAATAAGGGGTTAACGGTTATTTAAAGATTAGGCTAATTGGGTCAAAGGATTGGGCTATACTAGGTAGTTGATATTGGCCTGAGGGTAACTGGTACAATGTTGTAGCTGTGGGCTGCTGATGTTAGGTCTTGGTGGAATGACTCGATTTTAAAATTAGAAAAGATTGGGTTTGTTTAGAAATTTAAATAGGGAATGGACTGCATTTAATTAGAAGTGAAAGAAAATAAGCTATTAAATAAAGAAATCAGGTTATATATAAAATAGTCAGTAGAATAGGATTTTAGTCAATTTATTTAAATTATAAACCAAATTGATAATTTCGTTGGCCAATTATATTGCAATTGTAGCTAAATGTATTTCAATTATGGCAAAATCCAATAAATTGGTTAAACTGAATCAAAATTCAATACGAACTATTGAATGATTTATTTTTGAGTTCCTTGGTTTAATAAAATCAAATAATAATTTTCTAAATAAATTATATTTAATAATAAATTATATTTCAATCAAAATTTTACCCATTTGAATTAATTTTAAGGATAACTTTCATGACCCGAACTATGGCCTAGCCGTGATGGTTATCTCAAGTCCATTGAGGACCGGAGACCGCCCACTTCTCCTAGTCAACCAGAACACAATATACTATAACATCAGAATTCCAAACGTAAAACAAGATAGATAAGTACGACTCAAATGAATTTTAAGAATTCAACAACCAATCCCAAGTCCACAGTAATACACAAAGCCTCTAACTAGAACTAAATCAATTTAGGTCGGGACATTCCCCCAACGATACCCAAAACTAGACCAAAGAAAATATATGACATAAAGAAACTGAATCAAAAAATTAGGTCTCCCAAAGTATGGAAGCTCACCACTTCAATCTGTCTCATGAGCTAACCCACAATCACCTAGTCACTATACAAAAAAGGAAGCATTTTCAATTTTTGCATCACGTGTGGATACAGCGTCCGGATATGGTTAGTGGGATAACCATTAGCATGAAACTCAAGGAACAGGGATAAAATAATGTCATGATCAACATTTTAAAATCATGTAAAGCCAATGCACGTATATATATATATATATATATATATATATATATATATATAT
>NC_061114.1:31659090-31692047 GCF_002878395.1 Capsicum annuum
ATATATATATATATATATATATATATATATAAAAGCATGTCATGCCGGCAAAGAAAACAAGGCTTAGCATGAAGTAAAACTTTATCCTGGACTATGTAGCTCAATCATCATAACAGGAACCTACAGGCTGGTTTAGCTCCCCGCCGGAGGGATCAAGGAAGACCAGGAAATGCCCCGACCCCACGTCAATACGGCATACAAATATATCAATAGTGTGAACCAAACATACAGTCATCAAGTCCAACCCCCCATGTCGGCAAACATGAGTTTTTAGTACAAGTCACTCAAGACCCACACCTTCACGGCTTAGCTACAAAACCCCTATTAAGCCCAAATTAAAAAAAGTTTCATATAACCCATTCATTAACCACAGAATTATACATTAATGCACAACACATGTATCATCATATTATCCACTTGCAAGTTTATAATTATGCCATTTCAATTCCATTAACTTGGGAGAATATCTCGATCCCTTTTAGTTTATCAATAAACTCGGGGGAATGCCTCGACCCTCGAGGTTACAATTTTAGTCAAAACACAAAAAACAAGGCCTTCAAAATTCGTGTTCATTATTTGACCATTTATACAAAGCAATAGTATAGGTGAGTAAATTAAACCAACTGACAAATCATATTTCAAAACCAATTTTACAAATGGGTTGAGGGAACACAATTATCCAAAACCAATCTCAAGCCCAAAAATATCAATTCGGGGGAATACCTCAACGCCCATTCTAATTCCCACACCCATGCACCCCATCAGTTCAAAACATGGAAACAAAGCATGAACGGTTGTATTAGAACCATGGGAAATCAATTAAAGATACATTTATTCCAAAACCCTCAAACCCATATTCACAATCCACAATTTAATCACATGGGTACAATTATAAAAACATGATTTTGATAAAATAATAGTAGGAGAATAGTAACATTCCTTAGATACACAAGATTTAGAAAGTAATTTGGAGCTTCGGAACCAGAGGATAAATGTACGATGAAATCCTTATGCTTTCTTGGGGTTTTAAGTTTGAGAATGTAATTGGGGAATTTAATCTCTTAAAACTGAAAGCAATAGACTATAGTATGATAATGGTCGTACATAGGTGAAAAGAACCCAATATCCTCATCCCAAGTAAACAAGATAAAAATTGCATGGGTTTTACATAGCAGCATGGCACGGACCTTATTGTAGAGGCTAACCTCTATGTCGTGCTGCCTATCATAAAGGCTAACCTCCATAACACGCTGGCTATCATAGAGTGTAGACTTTGTGACAAGGGGATATTATGGAGGCTCACTGCCTTCGGGGTCCAAAATCACACCAAACCTTATCCAAAAATTTTGAAACCCTCTCAGACAACCCATTCTCATAATAAAACATAATTTAAGTCAATAATCGATGTTCCAAATATGGGAGGGCCAAAAATAAAATGCTTAAAATTTTGAGGGTGTTACATTATCCCTCTCTTAGGATTATTCATCCAGAATGATGAGCTAGGACATTTATGGCATGAAAAATAGCAAAAGTATGCCAAAATCAAATGAAAAACTCAAAAAGTAGCAATAGAAAATGAAACCCATATCTTAAGCATTGTTATTTAGAATGGGAAATAAGAACGGATATATGGACCTCAAATAATCTTTGGCTTCCCAAGTAGCTTCCTCAAGCTTTTGGTTTCTCCATAGAACCTTCTCCAAAGACACGTCCTTAGTCCTCAAATATTGTACTTTCCTATCTAATATCTTTATGAGGACTTTCTCATAAGACAATAAGTCTGAAATACCCACACTTTCCAAATAAATAATCAAGGAAAGATCGCTTACACACTTTCTTAACATCGAAACACGAAAGACCGAATGAGTGGAACCCATACTAGAAGGAAAATCCAATTCATAGGCCATTCTATCCACTCTCTTCAAAACCAGATAACGACCCACATAATGAGGGATGAGATTCCCCTTATATACAAATTGAATTACTCCTTTCATGAGAGACACCTTCAAAAATACCTGATTACCAACATCAAATTCCAACTCTCTTTGCCTAACGTCTGCATTGGACTTTTGGTGACTTTGGGTTGTCTTAAGTCTATCCCTAAAACACCCTGGATTTTGACCCCTAGAAATTTCCTGATTTTTTTACTTTTGGACACTATACTACTAGAGGTTACTCGTCATATGTTAGGGTATGGTTTAGGGACCTTCCCTCTTGTATGTTTATTAGAGTGGGTTGGAAGAGTTCTTCCTAAGGTACGAATGGATCATACTAGTCATATAATGGGGTACGATTGGTATGATTTTAAGTCGTATAGGGCCCTATATTTATCCTAGGAGATCCTATTCTACCTAAAGTATGGGTTTAGGGTACTTTTTGTATGCTTGGGTACGATTATGGATTGGTAATTGTATGTTGGATAGTATTAGGCATCCAAAGAATACCTAGGGTATGAGTGGTTGGTACCACTCATATGATAGGATACGAGTTGTATGGTGGAGTCGTACCCTCCTAAGGGAATTTTATGCAGTTTAAGTTGAGGGTAATCTGGACATTTTTTCTCTTAACCTCTTAATGTCCCATGACTTATATCACTCTTGGGATATCATTTACCTTAATATTCTAATCTTAAACACTTAGAACTCTCTTAAATTCTCGAAAAGGCTCTTGGGTCAAGGAAGTCTAGGGTTTCATCAATAGGATCGATTTGGGACTTATAAGGGTGATTTCTCTCCATCATCTTTGTAATCTAAGGCATGTTAATCCTCCCTCATTGTTAGTTCCAACTAGAGGCATGTTTTATGAATTTTTTTCATGGTATGATTATTGAATAATTTTGGGTTTTCAAATATATGTTGGGGGTTTTGGATATAATGGTTGGTTATGGTTTTCTCATGTCTTTTACCTATTTTTTTCATATTATAATGATGGTTTGAACTTTTGGTTGCATGGGAATGGTTAATTTGTACTTTGTATTAGCTTTGGAAATACTATACCCACAACATGTTTGATAAAACACCTATAAGAATACTTTTACTATATTATTGGACTTTTAATGGAATTGTCGCATAGTACAACTTTGTAATAAAACCCTAATGGTAAAAATGGTTAAATCGTAAGGTCTTGGTGGTCATGGTTATGGGTTAATAGAACATCCTTGAGGGGTACAAGGGGATCCCCCATGTAGACATAATAATGAACATCTTATGGGGTACATGGAAATCCCCCAATCAACTAAATAATATAATCTATGGGTACATGGGAATCCTTTCTTCACTAAAAAGTTGGAAAAGGACATCGCTTGTAAGCTATAGTAGATATGACAATACCACTACTTATAGCCTTGGTTAATAATAAATGGAATAGTAGTTTTGGTTATGTGGTGATGGTTTTAATTAGGCAATAATGGTAGGGTGTGACAGCTAACCATGAAGGTGTGATTCCAATGTAAGGACACTGGAAACTCATATTTTCCGACATAAGGACTGGTCATGGAGACTATATATGATACTTACAGGGTACAGAAAATCCCTTAAGTACACTTGTACACATGTATCATGGAGGGGGAAGGGTACACGAGAATCCCTTACCCCTATGGCATCTTTGATTCATGCAGTTATATATATCGAAGCCTGTTTAGTGGGTTACACTGGAAGCATATAGCTCATGGGTATTTCTAGGATGGTTAACCTATACATACCCAGAATAATTATTTTAAAGGTATACTAAACCCAGTTGTCTTTACCGGAATTGATTATATATATATATCTGTATGGTTGTGAATGCATATGGTTGTTTACTTAGTTTTAAAGGTTAAAATTAATATATCCTTATCCTGATGACTTTCTAGCATTCACCCGCTAACCCATCTTCAAGCGACTGTATCCCCATGCAATGCAACAACCAACCATTCTACTCCTCTTTCTTAGTGATAGATTTTAAGATCAGCTGTTGGATTTAAATGGTAAACCTGCATACTTCTGAAGGCTCCATTTTATATAATGGATATCTTTAAATTCTTTGGTTATTTTATGCATATTGGTTTTGGCTATGGTTGGGAGCATTTCCTGATCGGATATTATTTTACTTTTAGTTAGAGGCTTTGTAGATCTATTATGGGTTAGTATGGGCGGTGTCGGTAGTGGTATCAGCCTTAGTACTGTCATTGGTATTGGGGCTATTGCCCTTTTACTGTACTTATGATTATTCCTTCCTATTATGTTAATATAGACATGAACTTGGTTATTATATCAGTTTGGCTGTGGTTACTGATTGGCAGTAGATGGCTGGACTTTCTTAGGTTGGTCACGGTCATGGACATATCCTAAAGTCTGGAATTATATAAAATGCGATCTTTATATATGTGCAAAATTTATTCAACTTAGAGTATATGTTGGTTAGTTGGTTGGGTAACGATTGTGGTCTCCGATCCTGGTTGGACTTGAGATGCCTATTATGATAAGTCCCTAGTTTGGGTCATGTCAAGTGGGTATTGGAGCTTTAGGTATATGGTCAGTTGGGAAGTCCATAATGCCGTGTAGAGTAGAGTCTCTTTTAAGGGTGTGTAGCGTACCACACTCATAAGGGAGAGGCTACAAGGCACTTAGGAATATTTCTCTTCTTTGTGTTCTATTTTCAAGATTGGAGTCTAAGTCTTAGAATCTTCTCAAATCTTGTTTGTTCGTTTTTCAGATTATGATTCAATGATCTGATAAGTCAAAGGGTGATGTTGAGGAGTCATCTTTGTGGGAGACTTTCTTTATGTATTTCTTGATCTTTTTTTTCCTCAGGAGTTAAGGAAAGAGAAAGAGAAGGAATTTGTTAATTTGAAATAAGGGAAAATATTGGTCAAAGAGTATGCCTTGAAATTTCACTAGTTGTCTAGCTATTCATTGGAAGTGGTGTCCGATATGAGGGATAGAATGAGAAATTTCATTTCAAAACTATCTCATGAGTTGATACTGGAAAGTAAAACTACCTTACTAATCAAGGACATGGATATTTGTAGGTTGGTTATTCATATGCAACAAGTAAAGGAAGAAAAAATGAAGTAAACTGAGGAAGGGAAAGGCAGGGTAAAAAGTGTAGGTTTTCGGAGTAGGGTGTTTAACAGTAAAATGGTAGAAATAGTGGCAAGTGGCCAAATAAGAAGTGGGGGAGTTCTGCTTCTTTCTCAATAGCTAGTGCTCTTTACTCGAAGCCTTTGGGTGATAGGCGTTAGCAGGCTAACAATACCTTTAGGGCATAAGGTGCCCAATTTTAGGCAAGTGGGGCTTATTCGACCTTATAATATCCTCCTTGTAGGTTTTACGGTTGGTTATATCAAGGTTTATGTGATAAGGGGAAGGACAAGTGCTTCAAATATGGTCAGCCAGGCCATATACTGATAAATTGCCAGATTAGTAAGCTCTCTTTAGGGGTGAATAAGGTTTAGGTTGCCTTTTCATCTACTCTCGCACCGAAGGGTGGTGCTTCTACATCTGTTTCTGCCTCTGGTACCAGCACTAGTCAGAATAGTCTATATGTACTCACTACCCGATAGGAGTCTGATGCATCGCCTTATGTCGTGACTAGTATGTTGAAACTTTTTTCATGTGATGTGCATTATTTACTTGATCCAAGAACTTCTCTCTCTTATGTGATCCCATTAATGGATGTGTATTTTGGTTTTGCTCCCGAGGTTATTAGGTGACTCTGTGATTGCTAAATTAGTCTATAGGGGGTATTTGTTGGTAGTATGAAGACTTTGGTGGATTTTTATGAATTAAATGTTGTTGATTTTGATGTTATTCTAGGTATGGATTGGTTATACTCATGCTACGCGCCCTTAGACTGTCGGATCCGTAAGATTGTATTTAGGTTCCCTGGTGAACCGGTTATTGAATAGGAGAGGGGTTCCATAGCTCCTAATGGGAAGTTTATATCATATCTTAGATCTTAAAAATTAATCTCTAAAGGGTGTCTCTATTATCTAATACGGTTTAAATATTCTAACTCGGAAGGTCTTTCTGGATGATTCCTCTGGATAGGGAGATTAAGTTTGGGATTGACTTAGTTTCAGACACTCATTCGATTTCTATTCCCCTTATAAAATGGCTCTGACTGAGTTGAACAAACTCAAAAAGCAACTTAAGGATCTTTTGGATAAGGGTTTCATCCATCTTAGTATATCCCTGTGGGGTGCACCAATGTTATTCGTGTATAAGAAGGATGGTTCCTTCGGATGTGCATTGACTATCGGCAGTTAAATAAGGTGATGGTTAAGAACAAGTATCTTCTTCTAAGGACAAATAACTTGTTTGATCAGTGGCAAGGTGCCAAATTCATTTCTAAGATAGATCTTCGGTCGAGGTATCATCAGCTTAAAATTAGGAAGGTAGATATTCCTAAGATAACTTTTTGTACTTATTATGGGCACTTTGAGTTTTTGGTGATGTCCTTTGTGTTGACCAATGCCCCGACGGCATTTATGGATTTGATGAATAGCATTTTTTGTTAGTTTCTGGATCTATTTGTACTGTTCATAGATGACATCTTGGTGTATTCTAAGAGTGAGGTGGATAATGCCAATCACCTTCGTGTTGTGTTGCAGACCTTGAAGGATCAGTGGTTGTATGCCAAATTCTTAAAGTGTGAATTCTGGTTGAACGTTGTCATTTTTATGGGTCATATGCGGGGATCATGGTGGATTTATAAAAGGTTGCGGTGGTTAAAAATTGGCCTAAACCTACGAATCCAATCGACATTTAGAGATTCTTAGGTTCGGCTGGGTACTATAGGAGGTTTATGGAAAGTTTTTTTTTACTATAGCTGCCCATTGACTAAGTTGACTCAGAAGAAGGAAAAGTTCTCTTGGTCGTATTCTTATGAGGGTAATTTCAAGAAACTGAAGAATAAGCTAACTTTGGCTCCAATTTTGACTCTGTCTGAAGGCAGTAAGGTGTTTGTGGTATATTGTGATGCATGTCCGGTGGAACTTAGTTGTGTTTTGATGCAGCATGGTAAGGTGAGAGTGTAACTCCTTGAGAATACACCCTAGGCGTCACACAGTGTGTACAATCCCGAGGGACCATAAACTAACCCATGATCCGATACCTGCTGTGAGCACTGAATAATATAATAACATATGCAAAAAAACAAATGATAAGCCATAAGGTTTTAGCAAATAAAATCATTACTGGATCATACATCTTGAAACAACTGCTGGAAACAACTGTCTGAAACTAGTAAAATAATAACAAAACTAACTGACTAACAGTACTAGTCTGAAAAGCCTCTATTGACTGACTACAGAGCTGATGGGATAAACCCCCAACTAATTCTATCTGAATGGAAAATACTGAGCTAGTGAAATAACTAAGATAAATAGATCATGTCCTTGAAGTATGAGGACTCATCACTGCTACAGCTAAAAATCTAGAATGTCTATGTGCGATCCGAGAATTGAGCATCCAAACCTATGATATGATTCATCATAGTGCAAGAAATGAGTATGCGATCAGTACTTTGAATGTACTGGTATGCTAAATGAGGTAGGCAGATATGCATGGATTTGTGTACAGAAGTAATAACTGATTAAATGAATAGCATGAAGTACTGAATAGAATGCATGAAATCTGTAAATACTAAGAATGCATGACCAATCATAAATTATGTTCTAAATATAATCTGTAAATTGAATTACTGAAATCTGATAACTGAATAACTAATATCTATATGCTATGGTCAATACAAGCCTGAACTAAAGTATACTGAATACTGAACTGAGACTGTGGGAGCTATCATCTAACCGACATGCCCCAATAAATAAATTGGGGTCCAACCTGTGACCCCAGTTGGAAGGGTGCTAGTACCGTACCACGGGTACTAATACTGGTTTTGTGGATCCACTGATATACTGTGCCGAAGGACTAAGAGTGTCAATCCTAATCTAACAGGTGACCCCTGGGAGGTAGTCAAGCCTAAATTGATGGGTGACTCCTTAATTCCTATGATGGCTACGTAGTTCTGGAGTGCAGGGATGACTACTAATAATTCTGCCTAACTGAAAGGGAAGTTGTCATCCCAGCACTCGATCTGTGCTAAATCCTACTCCCAACTAAACTAACTTGGATTACTGAATTGCTTAAAGTTTAACTGATCATGATGACTGACTGAACTGATATTGCTCATAATATGTCTGAAACTAATCTAAAGATACTGAGGCTAAGTAAACAGCTAAGTTTTTGGGTACTCACAACCCCCAGGACTTGATAGCAATGATAGCAAAATAGTGCTAAAACTTTGGGGACATAATATGAAAGCATTTATTCAAAATTCATTCTTGTAGGCATTTCATCAAATGCTTGTATGTATAGTGTAAGCTAAGCATGGGAATAGTTTAAAACCTGTAGTAATAGCATGATTTCAACATCAACATCTCTAATTATGGTTTAAATCAACAAATAAAATTATTCATACATGTGGGGTTTGGTAACAACAATAATTTCATGTAAACATGGTATAGAGTTTCAATTCATGGGAATTCATGGTTAAAATCATAATTAAAGAGCACAATTACTTGTAAAGATCACAATTTTGAATTTAAAATTAGATACGTGGACTCTATGGGTGAAAGGGACAAATGGATAAACATTTAACATACCTGGATTGATGAATTCGTGAGAGTTCTTGGGGTTTTTCTTGAGATTAGATCTTGAATTTTGAAGGCTAGGGCTTGTTCTTAAGAGAAGATTAGTTTCTTAGAGAGAAATTATGAGTAATGGGGCACCTAATGTCCCTTTAGGGTTTTCATTTTGTGTTTTGGATAAATTTGTGGTCTAAGTAAAAGAAAAACGGTCCATGGAATTTAAATCGCGAAACTAGAAATCCTCATTTTTAGCTATGGCACGATGTAGTGCTTATCACATTGGGCCACTGAAAACTGACAACACCTATTTTCCCCAATGGCGCAATGTGGTGCTATCGTGTTGCGCCACTGGAAATGAACAATTCTGAACTGGAACCTTGGCGCGATGTGGTGCCATTGTGGTACCCTACTGACGTGAAATTGCCCCTTGGCGCGATGCGGTGCCATTGTGGTACCCTACTGACGTGAAATTTCCCTTTGTTGCGATACAGTGTTATTGTGGTGGTCCACTAAAAAAAGGATGAAAATGATTTTGGCTATACCGTGATGCGGCCTTATCGCGTTAGGCTGCTATTTTTCATAAAAAATGTCATAATTTCTCACCTGCATATCAAATTTAGGAAAAATTGGTATCGTTAGAAAGATAATTCAATTTCCTACAGCTTGTGGGTCTTGAGCTAGAAAATTCACTGTAGATCAAAAGATATTCTCGTTTGAAGTTGACTAAAGTAACATTCTTCATAAAACTCAATTGGTAAGGAATATTTTAATCCGTCTAATAGGTGGGAGTGATTTAAAGCCTTAAGATACATCATACTCACTCATAAAACAAAAACAGAATTATAAGGTCTTTGCATGAGGTTGAAACATGCCTCAAACATTGGTTTGGATTTTCAGGGTATTACAGATAGCCTATGCTTCTAGGTAATTGAAGGTGCATGAGAGTAATTATCCTACTCATAATTTAGAGATTTTATAGATGGTGTTTACATTGATAATTTGGTGGCACTATCTGTATGGAGTGCATGTGGACATCTTTTTTTATCATAAAAGTCTGCAATATGTGTTCACTCAAAAAGAGCTTAATTTTAGGAAGAGGAGATGGCTTGAGCTTCTTAAGGACTATGACATGAGTCTTCACTACCACCCAGGTAAATCTAATGTGGTTTCTGATTCTCTTAATAGGTTATCTATGGGGAGTTTAGCTCATATGGATAAGGAGAAGTAGGAATTGGTGAAAGATATTCACCGCTTGGCTAATCTTAGAATTTTCCTCTTAGACTTCAAAGATGGTGGTGTGCTGGTACAGAAAGTGATTCGACCGTCTCTTGGTGCAGATATCAAGAAAAAACAAATGCTAGATCCTTTTCTTATTAAAAATAAAGTGTGATATAGGTGGTCAAAAGGTGAAGGTATTTGAGATCAGTGGTAATGGTACCTTGTGGTAGCAAAGGAGGTTATGTGTTCTTGACGTTGATGGTTTATGAGAAAAGATCTTGGAAGAGGTGCATGAATCATTCAATGTTGTTCATCGTGGTTTGACCAAAATATATAATAATCTCAATGAGATGTATTGGTGAAATGGTATAAAGAGGAATATGACTGATTTTGTAGCCAAGTGTATGCTCAAGTAAAAGTTGAGCACATGAGACCTGGAGGGTTGTATAAAGAAATTGAATTGCCAAAATGGAAATGGGAGTTGATCAATATGGATTTTGTCACTGATCTTCCTTGATCTCAGAATTAATTCGATTTGGTTTAGGTCATCATGGATAGGATGACAAAGTCGGCTCACTTTTTTCTAGTGAGGACTAACTTTTTTCTAGTGAGGACTAACTTTTCGGCTAAGGATTATGCAAGGTTGTATCTTAATGAGATTTTAAAGATGCATGAGTTACCTATTTCAATTATTTTTAATCGTGGTACGTAGTTTTCATCTCACTTTTGGTGGTTATTTCATAAAAGGTTGGATACTAAGGGTAGGATGAGTACTGCTTTTCACCCACAAATAGATGGGCAAGCAGAAAGGACTATTCAGACATTAAAGGATATGCTTTGTGTGTGTGTTATCGACTATGGTGGTAATTGGGTTGAGCATCTACCTTTTGTAGAGTTTGGTTAGAATAGAGCTATCATTCTAGCATTGGGATGGCCCTTTATGAGGCATTGTATGATAGAAGGTATAGATCTCCTATTGGGTAGTTGGATCTTGGTGAGACAGATATGTTTGGTCCAAAATATCAGGATATGGAAAAGGTAAAGTTCATTCGAGATATTCATAAAAATTCACAAAGTCAACAAAAGTCCTATGCGGATGTAAGCCATAGAGATTTGGAGTTTGAGGTTGGGGATAAGGTATTCCTAAATGTGTATCCCATGAAGGGAGTGATGCGGTTTGGGAAAAGGGGAATCTTAGTCCTTGGTATTTTGGTCCTTATGTTGTTTTGAGAAGGGTTGGTAATATTCCTTATGAGTTAGAGTTGTCTTCTAGTTTGAGCTTCATTCATCTGGTATTCCATGTGTCTATGTTGAGAAAGTGTATAGGTGATCCTTCATCGATTATTCCTTTGAAAGGTTTGGGTGTTTTGGATTCTCTATCTTATGAAGAGATCCCGATTGAGATCTTGGATCTGTAGATTCGTTGGTTGTAGACCAAGGATGTAGCTTTGGTTAAGGTTCTATGGAGGAACCACAAGGTGGAAGAGGCTACTTGGGAGGCGGAAGAGGACATGAATTCAAAGTATTTGCACTTGTTTTACAATCTGGATATTCATGCTTAAGGTATGTGTTCTTCATAACATCCTTATTTTCTGGTTTTTAATTAAAAGAAATATTGATTTCCTTGCATTTTTTGTTAAAGGTAAGAGTTGAAGCATCTAAGGGGTGTAAATCGTTCTTATACTGCCTTGTTCCATCATTCGGGGATGAATGATCCTAGTGGTGGAAACTGAAACACCCTAAGTTTTTATCCTTAGAAATTTCCTGAGTTTTTGGCTTCTGGACATCATACGACCAGAAGGTACTAGGTGTATGTTAGGATACAGTTTAGGGTCCCCTTCTCTTATATGTTAACCAATGTAGGTTGGATGAGTTCTGCCCAAGGTATGAATAGATCATGCTAGTCGTATAATCGGGTACGAGTGATAAGATGTTAAGTTGTATAGGGCCCTAAGTCTAGCCTAGGAGATCCTATTTAGCCTAAGGTACTGGTTAAGGGTACTTGTTGAAGGCTTGGGTACAATTGGGTCTTGGTAGTTGTATGTTGAACAGTGTTTGAGTTCCAAAGGATGCCTAGGGTACGAGTGGTGGGTACCACTCGTATGATATAGTACGGGTTGCATGATGGAGTCGTACCCTCCTACGGGAATTTTATACAGTTGAAGTTGGGGGTAATCTGGACACTTCCCCTCTTAACCTCAAAGGGGCCCATGACTTATATCATTCTTTGGACATCATTTACCCTAATATTTCTAATCTTAAACATTTAGAAACTCTCTAAAATTCTCTCAAAGGCTCTTGGATCAGGAAAGGCTAGGGTTTCATCAATAGGATCAATTTGAGACTCATAAGGGTGATTTTTCTATCTTCATCTCTAAGGCATGTAAATCCTCCCTCATTGTTAGTTCCAATTAAAGGTATGTTATGTGAATTGTTTTCATGGTATAATTTTTGAATGGTTTTAGGTTTTCAAATATAAGTAGAGGTTTTGGTTATAATGGTTGGTTATGGTTTTCCCATGTCTTTTACATATGGCTTTCATATTATAATGATGGTTTGAATTTTTTATTGGATGGGAATGGTTAAAATGTACTTGGTATTGGCTTTGGAAACACTATGCCCACAAAATTTTGATAAAATGCCTACGAGAATGCATTTACTATAGTGTTGGACTTTTAATGCAACTATGTCATGGTACAACTTGGTAATGAACCCTAAATGGTATAAATGGTTTGGAGTGGTTAAATAGTAAGGTCTTGGTGGCTATGGTTATGTGTTAATTGAACATCCTTGTGGCATATGAGGAATCCCCCAAGAAAACATAATAATGAACATCTTGTGGGGTACATGAGAATCCCCCAAGCAACTAAATAATGTAATCTATGGGTACATGGGAATCCCTTCTTCTCCAAAAGATTGGCTAAGGACATTGCTTGTAAGCTATAGTTGTTATGAAGATACCATTACTTATAGCCTTGGTTAATAGTAAATGGAATGGTGGTTTAGGTTATGTGATAATGGTTTTAATTGGGCAATAATCGTGGGGTGTGATAGCTAACCGTGAAGGTGTGAGTCCAATGGATGGACACTGGAAACTCTATTTGCCGACATGAGGATTGGTCATGGTGTATATGATACTTACGGGGTACATAGGAATCCCCTAAGTACAGTTGTACATATGTATCATAGAGGGCGAAGGGTACACGAGAATCCCCTACCCCTATGTTATCTCCGATTCATGCAGCTATACGCATCGAGGGCCGTTCAGGGGGTTACAGTGGATCCATATAGCCCGTGGGTGGTTCTAGGATGGTTAAGCTACACATACCCAGGTTAATGGTTTTAAAGGCATGCTAAACCCGATTCTATTTCCTGGCATGGATTACATATATATGTATGGTTGTGAATGAATATGGGTTTTTACTTGGTTTTAAAGTTTGGTATTATCCTTATCCTAAGTACTTGCTAGCGTTCACCCGCTAACCCGTCTTCAGGCGACTGTATCCCTACGCGATACAGGAATTGACCATTCTACTCTTCTTGCTTATCGATCAAATTCGGGATCAGTTGTTGGATTGAAGTGGTGATCTTCCATACTTCGGAAGGCTCCATTTCATATCATGGATGTCTTTACATACTTTGGTTATTTCGTAGACATTGGTTTTGTCTATGGTTGGGGGCATATCCCAGCCGGATATTGTTTTACTTTTAGTTAGAGGCTTTATTGAACTACTATGGGTTGGTGTGGGCGGTGTCGGCATTGGTAT
Source organism: Capsicum annuum (assembly GCF_002878395.1). NCBI lineage: Eukaryota > Viridiplantae > Streptophyta > Magnoliopsida > Solanales > Solanaceae > Capsicum > Capsicum annuum. Next base: position 31,672,705 of record NC_061114.1, read on the forward strand.
TAGCCGTAGTATTGCCATTAGTATTGGGGCTAATACCTTTTGACTATATTTATGATTGTTCCATCCTATTATGTTATGTTATGGACATGAACTTGGTTATTATATCAGTTTGGTTGTGGTTGCTGGTTGGTATTAGATGGTTGGACTTGCTTGGGTTGGTCACGATCATAGATCTATCCCAAAGTCTGGAATTATATAAAACGCTATCTTGTAATATGTTCGGAATTTATCCGACTTAAGGTATATGTTGGTTGGTTGGGTTGGGTAACGGGTATGGTCTCCGGTCCTGGTTGGACTTGAGATGCCCATTATGACAAGGCCTTGTTCGGGTCATGTCAATCCTGAATCACCTTTACCTTCTTAATAGCATGATGAACCAAGTCAGGACCAAACAATCCAGCCTCACAAATTTCAAACCACAATATTAGACCTCCTTACCATACAAAGCCTCAAACAGAGCCATGCCAATACTAGAGTGATAGCTATTATTGTACGTAAACTATATGAGAGGCAAATGGTCAACCCAACTACCACTAAAGTCAAGTACAGAAGCTCGAAGCATATCTTCGAAAGTATGAATCGTCCTCTCTGCTTGTCCATCCATCTGAGGGTAGAAAGCGGTGCTAAGGTTTACCTTAGTCCCCAAACCTCTCAGTAAAGAATGCCAAATGTGAGATGATAACTACGTACCACGATGTAAAATAATAAAAACTGGAGTACCATGAAATTTTATGATTACTTGAATGAACAACTATGCATAATCCTCAGCAGAGAAATTAGTCTTCACTGGCAAGAAGTGCGCAAACTTAGTCATCCTATCCACGATGACCCAACTGGAGTCAAACTGGTTACGAGATAGCGGAAGAACTGTAAAAAAGTCTATATTAATCACCTCATATTTCCACACGGGCAGCTCAATCTCTTGAGATAACCCTCCAGGCCTCAAGTGTTCCACCTTCACTTGCTGACAAACAATGAACTTAGTCACAAAATTAGCCATATCTCTTTTCATGTTATTCCACCAATAAATCTCCTTCAAATCATGGTACATCTTTGTCAAACCCGGATGAACAGTGTACCTTAACTCATGAGCCTCAACCAAAATTCTTCATCGTAACTCGTCCACATCAGGAACACACAACCTCCCTTGGTACCTCAAAATACCATCATGACCAATTTCAAAAGCCATAACTTTCTGTTGGCCCACATCATCCTTGATTTGCATCAAGATAGGGTCCAAAGACTTCTTCTCTTTTACCTCAACATCGAGAGATGACTTCACCACCTCTTGAACAAACACAACTCCATCTTTACTGTCTAAGGTCTCATTTGTTTGCACTTTATGAGGGCTAAATCTGAATGATTCAGACTTCAGACCATTAAGTGCATTTATTTTTCATTAAGATTTTGGCTATTAATAGGTCTGAATAGTTCTTAATCATTCAGATCTGGAACTAAGTCTTAATCATTAAGAGGTATTTTTATGTTGGATAATATTCACCACCACTCTATCCATAATCATCATTTACCACCACTACCCCCTCTCCCACCACTACCATTGTCAACCACCACCTAACTACCAACAACAACCACCTCCACCATCAAAACCACCATCCATAATCATAAATGCTACTAACCACTATTCTTAGTTGCTACCATATCTATCACTTTTATTGGTTTAATTATATCCGTCGTTATCACCAATGTCGACATCAATGCCAACACCAACACCAACACCATCATCAACCACTATCGATGACTCCCAACTACTAACTAACTCATCTATCAGAATTAAAGCCACCGCTAACTGCCACGACCACATCATCAGCATCCACACATTCTTCGACCACCACTATCATTGTCACTAGTGTCGCCTTTTCTAGCACTGCTTCAACCACCACCATCGTTACAGTATATCTGTACTAATAATCATCTCCACCATCACATCTAACATCATCTCTAACTACTACTAACACATCGTCAACCATCATGCGTTCATTTTTAAGCTATTACAATCAACACCTCCAACTACTAACATCAACCAACTTTACATCACTACCGCCACCACTATCAATTGCCACCATTGTAACAATCACTAAATACCAAAAATCTCTACATCACAACTGTCACCACAAACATTACTAATCACTAACATCAATTATTACCATCACCACCGCCATTACAAACTATCTCCATTATCACTAGCAAATATAAATATTTCTTTCAATCAAACAATACTTTTATTGTTTTGAATTAAATATTTTTCTAATGTATAATTATTTCTTATTTGAATTATATTTTTTATTATATATGCAAATAAATAAATTTTGCATATGCAGATAATGAAAATCAAATAGTCGTAACCATTCAGTTTTTAGATCTGAAGACAACATCTTAATCAGAACAGATATGCATTCAGATTCAAATGTCTGAATCTTAATAAAAACAAATGCAACCTAAGAGAATAACTCCAAGGTTAGCCAAATAGTGAATATATTTCACCAATTCATGTTTCTTTTCATCCACATGAGATAGACTCCCCATAGATAACCTGCTAAGAGAATTAGCAACCATCTTAGCCTTACCTGGATGATAATGGAGACTCATGTTGTAGTCTTTAAGCAACTCAAGCTATCTCCTTTGCCTGAGATTCAACTACTTCCGAGTGAACACATACTTAAGGCTCTTTGATCAGAATAAATGTCAAAATGAAATCCATACAAGTAATGTCGCTAAACATTCAATGCGAAAACCACAACTAACAAATCCAAGTCATGATTTCAATAATTCTTTTCATGAACTTTCAACTTCCTGGAAGCATAGGCCACCATCTTACCATGATATATCAACATAAAATCGAGTCCCACGTGGGATACATCACAATAAACCATGAATCCATCAGTACCCTCAGGCAAGGTCAAGACCGGTGCAAAAGTCAACTTATCCTTCAGCTTCTCAAAACTACTTTCACAAGCATCTAACTACAAAAACTTGACCTTTTTCTAAGTCAACCTAGTAAAAGGTGCAACAATCAACGAGAAGCTCTCCACAAACCTCTTATAATAACCGGCTAAACCCAAAAAGCTCTGAATATCGATTGGAGTAGTGGGTCTAGGCCATTTCTTAGCCATTGTAACTTTCTGTGGATCCAGCGTGAATCCTTTGCCAGAAATAATATGACCCAGAAGAGTAACAACATTCAACCAGAACTCGCACTTTGAGAACTTAGCATACAACTATTGATCCTTGAAAGTCTGCAATACTATGGGGAGGTGATCGACATGATCTGCCTCACTCTTGGAATACACCAAAATATCATCAATAAATACAATTACGAATAAATCAAAGAACTAAAGGAAGATTTGGTTCATAAGATCCAAATGCCACTGGGGCATTGGTCAACCCAAAAGATATGATCGAGAACTTAAAATTTCCTTATCGAGTATGAAAGGCAGTCTTAGGGATATCTTTCTCCCTAATCCTTAACTAATCAATCTTGGAGAAATACTTAGCACCCTAAAGTTGGTCAAACAAGTGATCAATTCTAGGAAGAGGATATTTATTCTTCATTGTGGCCTTATTCAACTAACGGTAATTAATATACATTTGAAGAGAACCATCCTTCTTATGCACAAAAAGAACAAGAGCACCCCATAGAGATACACTAGGGCGGATAAAACCCTTGTCAAGAAGATGTTTCAACTGCTCCTTAGGTTTCTTCAACTCAACTGGAGCCATTCTATAAGCAGGGATAGAATAGGATGAGTGTGCAGAAGAAGATCGATCCCAAACTCAATTTCCCTATTAGGAGGAACGCTCGAAAGATCATTAAGGAAAACCTTAGGAAACTTACTAACCACAAGAATTAATTATAAGGAAGGACCTTCGAGTTAGAATATTTAACCCAAACCAAATGATAAAGACACCCCTTGGAAATCAATTTCCAGGTTCTAAGATATGATTGCACCTTCCCTTAGGCACTAGAGAATTCCCTTCCCACTCAATAACCGACTCAATCGGGAGTTTGAAATGACTTTATGAATTCGACAGTCTAAAGAGGCATAGCACGAATGCAACTAATCTATCCCTAAGATGACTTCAAAATCTAGCATGTCTAATTCAATAAAAACAAACAATGCCTCCCTACCACCAACAGATACCACACAACTCCTATAGACCCTTCTAGCAACCATCGACTCACCCACCGAGGTAGAAATAGAATAGAGGTCTAAAATATATTCGAGACCAAAACCAAAATGCACAGTCACAAATGGAGTCATATAAGAAAAGGTAGACCCCATATAAAGCAAACAGTATACAATACGAGAGAGGAGTTTCATACCGATAACAATATTAAGAGATGCCTTAGAATCTGATAGGTAGCAAGAGCATATAAACAATTCCAACCAGTGTCGAAGCCAGAAGTAACACTCCTTGGGGAAGGAGTCGAAGAAATAGAAATCGGGACCTTATTATCCCCTGTAGCAACGTCACCTGAAGGACAGTTCCTCTAAATATGGCCAGGCTAGCCACACCTAAAATACTTATTCCTCCTCTCATCACAAAAACCATGGTGTAAATATCCATAAAATATACAAGGAGGATGTGATCAGGCAGACTTGGTCCCACTGGCCTGAGATTGGGTACCTTGTGCCTTAAACCCATTATTTCTCTGAAAGCGTCAACCACCGAACGGCTTAGGATTAGGAGCACTGCCCGTCGAATAAGAACCCAAATTGCCCCATTTTTTCTTAGAACATTTTCTACCATCTCTATCACCCTTCTGTTGACCTTCACTATGATATGAATATCAAAACTTCTTACTCTACCTCTCCTCTATCTCTACTTGCTTCTTCAATTCCTCTTCAACTTGTTGTATATACATCACAAGTCTAGAGATGTCCATATTCTTGTTCAATAAGGCATTCTTGCTCTCCAAAATAAAATCATGGGATAACCCAGAAGAAAACTTACTCATTGTAGCCCACATGCTAGTTACTAACTCCAAATAATGACAGGACAGTTGATGAAACTTCAATGCATACTCTTAAGCAGTCATTTTTCTTTGCTTCAAATTTACTAACTCCTCAGCTTTCACCTCCCTAAACTCTTGAGGAAAGAAGCAATCCATAAAGGCACTAGAAAAGTTATCCTATAATTTCACCTCTACATCATCATCCCTAGACTAATCCTACTCTTCATACCACTGATACGCTACATCCTTCAAATGATAAGCAACGAACTTTACACCTTCTACATCAGTAGCATACATAAACCGAAAGATCTTCTCCATCTCATCTATAAAACCTTGAGGATCCTCCTTAACCTTACTACCAGTGGAAGTTGGAGGGCCCAACCTCATGAGCTATCCTACTCTAGTGGTCGTAGATGAACTCCCAGCAATACCAGTAGAACCCATATGACATGACTGAGATATCACCAACTAGGTCAACAGATGAATAGATTGAAAAAACTCAGGATTAGTAATATCTCCTTGAGGTAACAGAGTAAGAGTGCCATCAGTTGGAGAAGGATCAACGGAGACAGGCGGAACTCTATGGGACAATCAAAAGAAGTAACCCTTGACCAGGTCTATACCCCATAAATTGGATGAGATCCACCCACATTGTCCTCAGGCGGGACAGATGAGTTTCCATGGGCTTCAAATCTTCTAGGAGGCATGATCTGAAAGGCAAATAAGTGGGAGTTAGAGGAATCAAATACCTTAGACTCAATAGCCCAAAATTAAGACAACAAGAAAGGGAAACATTCCTAAATGCCTCATAGGCTCTCTCTTATAAGTGTGGAGTGCTACATACCCATAAAAGAGACTCTACTTGATATGACTTTGTGGACACCCAATTAACCATAAACCTACTCTTTGATACCAAATTTATCAGTATCCAAACTAGTGCCTGATTTTGATGGGTATCTTATGTCCATCGAGGATCAGAGATCAGCCCTTTCGCCTAGTCAACCAGAACACAATAAGTATAACAACAAAATTTCAAATGTAAAATAAGATAGATAAGTATGACACAAAAGAATTCTAAGAATTGAACAACCAATCCCAAGTCCACAGTAATCCACAAAGTCTCTAACTAAAACCAAATCAATTTAGGTTGGGATATGCCCCCACCGGTAGCTAAAATTAGACCAAAGGAAAATATATGACATAAGAAAATCAAATCATAAAATAAGTTCTTCCAAAGTATAAAAGCTCACCACTTCTATCTGACTCACAAGTTATCCAATGATCACCTAGTCACTGTGTAGAAAAAGTAGAAGTATTTTTGGTTCCAGCATCGCGTTGGGATATAGCATCTATAGACGGTTAGTGGGATGAGCAATACCATGTAACTCAGGGAACAAGGATAAAATAATTCCATGATCAATATTTTAAAATCATTCAAATCCAATGCACACAATCATATATATATATATATATATATATATATATGGGCTATATAGGTTCAGCTTCCCCTGCTGAAAGGGCCCCAATACGTATTAGCCACATGAACTGGAGGTATCAAGGAAGACACACCAATCTAGGATACAAATATATCGGTTGTATGAACCAAGCACGCAGTCATCAAGACCAACCCTCACGTCGGCAAACATGAGTTTCCAATACAAGTCATTCAAGACCCACACGTTCATGACTTAGATAAATAACCCCCATTAAGTCTAAATTAAAACAAGTTCCACATAACCCATACCATAGGTATCGTCATACCATTCACTTGCAAGATTACAATTATGTTATTTCAATAGCATTAACTTGGGGAATTCCTCAACCCTCTTTAGTTTATCAAATCAACTTAGGTGAATGCCTCGACCCCCAAGGTTTCAATTTCAGTCAAAACACGGCCAATAAGGCCTTCAAAATCCATGTTTAATATTTAATCATTTATGTAATGCAATAGTATAGGTGAGTAAATTAAACCAAGTGACAAATCATATTTCAAAACCAATTTCACAAATGGGTTGAGGGAATACAATTATCCAAGACCAATTTCAAGTACAAAAACATTAATAAAGGGGAATACCTTGACCCCCATTCCAATTCCCACACCCATGTACCCCATTAGTTCAAACTATGGAAACAAAGCATGAACAATTGCATTAAAACCATAGGAAATCAATTCAAGGTGCATTATTCCAAAACCCTCAAACCCATATTCACAAACCACAATTTAATCACATGGGAACAATTATAAACACATGATTTTTATAAAATAATAGTGGGGAAAGAGTAACATACCTTAGATACATGAGATTTAGAAAGTAATTAGGAGCTTGGGACCCAGAGGATGAATGTATGATGAATCCTTATGCATTCTTGAGGTTTTAAATGTAAGAGTGTAATTGGGGAATTTAATATCTTAAAATTAAAAGTAATAGGCTATATTGTGCTTAAGGGTCATACATAGGTATAAAGACCCCAATACCCCTCATCCCAAGTGAACAAAACAAAAACTACATAGATTTTACATAGCGGGGTGACACAAACCTTATCACGGAGGCTAACCTCTATCCCATGCTTCCTATCGCGGAGGCTAACCTCTATGACACAATGGCTATCTCGAAATGTATACTCCATGACACGGGGATATAGCGGAGGGTCACTGCCTCCAGAGTCCAAAATGACCCTGAACCCCATCCAAAAATTCTAAAACTCTCCTGGAAGACCCCATTCACATGCCTAAACTCAATTTAAGTCAAAAATTGACATTTTGAACACGGGAGGTCCAAAAATAAAGTACTCAAAATTTTGAGGGTGTTACAATAGCCCTTGATTAAAATCTAATTTTTTGTAAAATAATTATATAAGTAACAAAATTGTACGATTTCATATGTACGAACAGGAAAATATATAATTGCTTCTTAAAATGATAAAATTACCTAAATAAATATTTTGAAAATCTTTTATTCGAATAAAATAATTATTGTAATTTTATTTAATATCAAATAAACTCATAATTAACTTAGTCATGGGGGGCAAAAATTAGTTTTTAACACGTTATTCATGTTTGTTGGGTCTTTTCCTCTTTTCTTTCTTAGGAGCACGATTATCTGAAAACATGTTACCATACTTGCCACAGTTGTAGCAACAACCTTTAAACCTTTCCTTTTGGTACATTCTTTTCATTATCAGACTTCTTTCTTTTCTTCTTCTTTGGAGGAGTTTCAACATGGTTTGCTCCTAAAATTAATTACTTTCCATTACTTTTTTTCATCTTTATTGTCTTTTTTAATCTGTAGACAAATAATAAGATCCTCCAACTTTATTTCTTTTGCTTATGTTTCAAGTAATTCTTAAAGTCTCTCTACAAAGGAGGTGACTTTTTGATAAAGACTACCACTTGAAAAGCATCATTAACAATCATACATTCAACAAGCAAATCATGAATGATAACCTGCAGTTCTTGGACTTGAGACATGATAGATTTGTTGTCAATCATCTTAAATTTTAGAAATTTGGCAGCCACAAACTTCTTTAGTCCAGCATCTTTGATTAGTATTTCTTGTCCAAACTATCTCATAGTTTTTTTGATGTTTTGCAGAACTATAGCTATTGTACCATCTGACACGACTTGACTGGGGGCCTTAACGTAATGGGTATCCCAAGTCCAACTAGGACCAGAGACTACCCCCAATACCCAATCCAATCATCCAACACATACCCTGAGTTGGATAAATTCCAAACATATAACAAGATAGCATGTAACTATTCAAATCCATACTCTAGGATAGGTCTATAACAGTGACCGACCCAACCGAGTCCATCCAATCAATAACCATAACCAAATTGTAAACCAAAACTAAAACCAAAACAATAACTAAACCAAGCTCCATGACATAACATAAAAGGATGGAATAATGAGAAATTTAGTCCAACGATATCATCCCCAATGCCAATGCCAATACTAAGGCTGACAGCAATATCAACCCCGCCCATGCCAACCCAAAAAAGTTCCATAATAGCCTCTAACCAAAAGAAAAGTAATATCCGATTGGTACATGCCCCCAACCATAGCCAAAACCAATATCCATAAAACATCCAAAATTAGTAAAAACATCCATGAACATGAAATGGATCCTTTTGGAATATTAAAGCTCACCACTTCAATACAGTAGTTGATCCCGAGTCCGAACATAAGGTAGGAAGAGTAGAATGGTCGGTTCCTACATCACGTGGGGATATAGACGCTCGAGGATGGGTTAGCGGGTGAACTTTGGAATGAACTCAGGATAAGGATAAAATAATGTTATCTAGTAAAACCAAGTAAACAAACCATATGCATACAAACCATACATATATATAACCATGCCAAAAAAGAGAACAGGGTTTGGCAGGCATTTAAAACCATTAACCTAGTATGTGTAGCTTACCTTACAAAACCACCCACGGGCTATATAGGTCCAGTGTAACCCCTTGAATAGGCCCAGATGTGTGTAGCCGCACAAACTAGAGATAGCATAAGAGTAAGGGATTCCCAAGTACCTTTACCCTCCATAATACATATTTACAGTGTACTTAGAGGATTATCGTGTACCTCATAGTATCGTCTATGGTCGCCATGACCAACCCCTCATGTCGGTAAATATGATTTTTTTAGTGTTCGTTCATCAAACTCTTACCTTCACGGTTAGCTATCACACCCCGCCATTGTTGCCCAATTAAAACCATTTCCAACCAATCAATCCATTATTTAATTTATTATTAACTAAGGCTATTAATAGTGGTATCGTCATACCGACTATAACTTACAAGTATTATCCCTAACCAACCTTAAGAGGTAAAGGGATTCCCATATACCCATTTACCAAGTTAACTTGGGGGAGTCCCATGTACCCTGCAAGTGTTTCATTATTAAGTTGCTTGGAGGAGTCCCATGTATCCCACAATTATTCATTAACATGTTTACTTGGAGGATTCCACTATTCCCCACAAGGAAGTCCAATTAACCATAAACTAGGACTACCAAATCATTCCATTTAACCAGTCCAAACTATTTAAATTATTTATACCATTTAGGATTCCATTACCAAACAATACCATCCAATAGTTCCATTTAAGAAGTCCAATAACATAATAAAAGCATTCACATAGCATTTTATCAAACATATTGGGGGCATAGTATTTCCAAAACCAAAATCAAATACCAATTAACCATTCCCATGCAACCAAGTATCTGAACCACTATTAAAACATATAAATACGTAATTAAAACATGGGAAAACCATAACCAAGCCATTATAACAAAAATCACCAATATTTATTTTGAAAACCTAAAATTATATAACAATTATTCCATGAAAACAATTTACAAAATATGCCTTTAGCTGGAGCTGGAACTAACAATGAGAGAAGGAGTACATGCCTTAAATTGAGTGGATGATGGAGAGAAATCACCAACACAAGCCCCAAATTGATCACCTTAGTGAAACCCTAGCCTTCTTTTACCTAGAAGCCTTAGAGAGAATTTGAGAGTGTTTTCTAAGTGTTAATGAATAGAATAATAGGGAAAATAACCTCCCAAGTGTATTAAAAGTCGTGGAACCTCAATAGGTTAAGTGGAGAAATATCTAGATTGCCCTCACTAAAACTACATAAAACTCCCATCAGGTGGGTACGACTCACCATACCAGTCATATCCTCCGATACGAGTGGTACCCACCACTCATACCCTAGGCCTCCCCCTTGAACCCAACACTGTACAAGGTACGACTTACCCAAACTAAATCGTACCAAAAGCACACGACTCATACCTTTGACCCGTACCCTTGGCAAAATAGAATCACAAGAGGTTTGAACATTGTCCGCTATACAAGTCCATGGTATGACTCATACCTTGGCTTACAGCTCATGTTGAGCCACTCATACTCAAATCCAAGTTATTTTACTAAGTCCCAAACCAAGTGAAGGAAAAACCCAAACCAAACGATCCGTATCCAACCATTTGACTCTTACTAACCCAAGTCGTACCCATTCCAGAATCCAATCCAACCCACCAAACAACAGTGGTCAGGATACAACCGACCCATATGAATCGTACTCCAACATACGACTGGTACCGTTTAGTCATATCCTGTCCAAAGATCAGAAATCCAAAAAAATTTCTAAGGGTCCCATACCCAGGGTGTTTCACCATCTTTCAATCCATTTAGGATATATTCTTGCACAGAAAATATGAATGATTCTATGCCTCAAGTATCATAGAGAACTCTTTCTCATCCGACAAAGATGGAACTTTCTCAATAATAAACTTCTGCAAACTAAGAGTGTCATATAGAACAACATATTTTGATACCATCTTTAAAAGTCATTTCTAAAAAATTTTAAAACTTTTTTGTTGCAATCGTAGAAGGAATAACACGGCTTGACAAAACAACATTTGTTGCCATCAATGCAAAAGTCATAACATTATCAGTTGATTCTACTATTTTTGTTTGAAAACACACAAACTGAATTAAATGAACTGGTTAACAATAAGCAAATTTTATTCGGTCGATGAAGTTTTTGTATTCTTCAAATCGATAGTAAAAAAATTTATCAACTCAGTAAAGTTTTATGTTCTTCAAACCAAGTCAATAAATAGAGTAGAAAATTACAAGATTCTAATGTCCACACAAATCAGAATAAAAGATGAAGCAAAAATTATAAATAAATCAAATTTATAAGACAACAGCATGCAATTGTTGCGCGCATGTACACAAAATCATAATTTTCTGTCACTTGACTTTTACTTTCAAAACAAAAAATAAGCATCAATATTAATTAATGCAGTTGGTGTCGTAGTCTCCAACATTTTATTTTCAGTGATGATATCACAACGTAATAGAAAAGATTTCAAGTTCTAATTCTTCTTCCTTTTTCTTTCACTGCCACGCTTCAGTTGAAGTGTGCATAATACAAATTATTCAATTTTTTCTTGATTTATCCATGACATAGTAGAACACAAAAAAGTAATAAGAATTAAATTCTTTAAGCTTTTTCATCCTGCAAAAGAATCAAAAAATCGATCAAAAACATACAGTTCTAAGCCCACAGAAAACTGTGTTTCTTTAAGGAATTTAATCCCTTCACAATTGCCCAAAGTTTGGATTAATTCCTCCAAAATAAAATAAAATACTATTTGCAATACTGACAATAAAAATTACAGAATTTCAGCGAACTCAACAAGTAGAGTGAATCACATTTACTGTTACTTCTTTGAAGAAAAAACTATGCAAAAGATGAAAGAAAAAATCAATCGACATTTTATTTTTAATAGTATTTCAGATTTTCAATAGTAGAAATGAGACTAAGCCTCTAAATATTTAGTCTTTAACAGGTGCAAACATATCTGTTCGAAAAAAATGTGTTATTTTGAAACAAACACACTTATTCGGAAAAGTCGCAACCCATCAGAACGATCACAACCATTCAAAGTAAAAATAAGTCTTTTAACATGCATCCTTTCTCTTGGTGTCTATTCATTTTCCATTCATACCTCAACACATACCCAGCAAAACAAAAAATGCTTATAAGTTAGAATCAATTTATAAGTTTTTGCTGATTTTCAATTTTGGCTTATAAGCACGTCTGTTGTCACCCGTGAAACTACACTATATTAATTATACATTATGAAAAACTAACAAGTCTAAATAATTACTAAGATTTGTTATCCTAATAATTACACTAAATCTAATTATGAAGTGTCATTCCAAATATTTTTTTAAAATCTTCAATTAAGTTTGAAGTTAGGCGTTGGTAGTTCAAAACCGAAGAACTGAAGAGGAAGAAGGAGAAGGAGGGATCAAAAGTTTGTCAAATTTGATTAGACTTAAAAGAAAATTTTAAAATTTGGATTAAGTTAAAGTAATTTGTCGTCAATGATAATCCTTTTTTAATAAGCATCCATACCCTCTATTTTGATGGTTCAATATTTTTGGTCATGTGGACCTAGAACTTTTAAGCCCAAGAACTAATATATTGTTCAAAATATATCGTTCAAGTAGTGACTTTTTTCAAAATATACTATCAAGAAAGGCATGCCTCATTATTTTCAGGAAATAAAAACCTTTCAACTTTGCCTTGGCATTTATGGTTGACTCATAATAAAATTACCTTCGAGAAAAGAAAATTCCGATCATCTCCCCATACGATCATTACGTTTAGTTTTGAATTATATCGATCGCTACATCATTCAATATTATCAACCACTTCCCTCAATCACCCTATGTTTCAAACACTACCCCATGCTCAGCTTGACACTATCTTTCTCCACACTGATGTTGCAACACCAATATATTTTGAGTTGGAAGATACTGGGGTTGTCCTTAGAACTAATTTTGGTGATTGGTTTTTAGGATTTTCAGGTTCAACTACTGAAATGTCTACTTATAAGCGAGCTTTTGGCACTCCTACAAGAACTCCAGTTGACATACCGACACAAATATATTTTTCTTTGAATAGTAGTAGATTCTATAGAGGTGGTAAACATATTATTTGATCCACTTCCTATCTACTCACACATAATTGATGACTGCAGGTGCCTCCTGAAGTTACTCCATGATTTACCTATGTACCACATATACAGGGAGTTCAACATGGTAACTGATAGTTTAGCAAATTTTAGTGCTTCAATTATAGAAAGTGATTATCTTTTTTTTTTTTTTGAAACCTTTCTATTTGTACTAGAGCTCCTGGAACTAAACATGAAAGAATTTAGTATCAATAGGCCCCCGTCTCACTTTTCTGTTTTTACGTTATTCTATGTTTTGCAAATGCAGTCACTACTACAACTAGTAATACTGACGGTTGTACTTGAATAATATCTCTGGACACCTTCTTATACCATTTTAATATATACTAGTACTAATATGTTCACCCCAATAAAAAACAAATGATTTGAGGAGATTGAGATTAACGTATGAAGATGCCATATTCATGTTTCTTTCTCTGGTTCAATATGTTTGGTCACATGGACCTAGGAACTTTCTCAAGAATTACTATTAAAAATAAAATATTTGAGTAGCGCCTTTTTCAAGAAAGACTTCTCTGTTACAAATATATTACCATATATAGTGAATGTCTACTTACCATACATAGTGAATGTCTACTTTATCATTTATAGTGAATATCTATTTATGAAAAAGTGAGAAACCCCAAAGTTAGTATTTCCCTATAAATAAAGGGGGTTTCCTTCATTGTAATTGACCCCTCAAGAATTCCTCATGAGAAATAAATAAGTCTCATCTCTTTTCTCTCCATTCTTCTTGTTCTTTGTTTTATATTTCATAACACGTTATCAGCACGAGACTCTACCAAACAAGGTAAGATTATAAATCTAAAGGTAATTTCAAGGTTAGTAATTCCTTATGTTATTTGTCTTTTGCTACTAATGATATAATTATTGTTGGATTTGAGCAAAAAATAATTGGTTTGGAACCATTTATGCTTTAAATTTGTTCATGAAGAACAATATTGTTAAAATATATGATGATAAATTTAAGTCTCGTCTCATTAAGAGTGTCATACATTGGGTTAAAAATTTAAATGCATCATGATGATAAGATGTTGTGTTCAAAGTCCCATTGAGTTATAGCCTAAGATGTCTTTATATGGATAAGACATTGAGTTTAAATCTCAATGCACCATATTTATGATATAATAATGGCTAAGGTAAACCAATATGTTTTTGGTGAAAGACATAAAATTTATTTTATTGAATATGCTTTGTTGTCTGAAGTGAATGTGACATCAGTGCATAATATGTCTGAAAAAGACAAGTGATTGAATTTATGAATATAAGTGTGGTGGGACAATATGATAATTATTATCAAAAGTGATAATATTTTCAAATGTTTATTATGATTATAAGATATATTAGAGAAAAATTCTCGACATTATATGTATGCCTCGATTTTCTCCTGAAGTAGCAATATCATGAAAAAGGTTATAAGTTATCATAATTTGATAGGCTTAAGGCACAATTATATTCCATTCCTGGGGAATGATAAGCTTATTAAAGAAAATATGCACTTGATTGTGATGGTATCACGATTCACCTCCGAAAAAGGAAGAATAATTGAGAAGAGTTATTTTAAAATCTACTTCTGAATTAGTAAATCTGAATTTTATTCATGTAATAGTAAATCTCAAATTTACTAAAGTGGAAGACACATGTCATGGTAAACATGGAGCTTACTAGTACAAATAAGTTCATAAGTTGACATAAATGTTTATGATATCCCAAAGATGTGCATACTGAGTATTCAATATATATTGAAGAATCAAAAAAATTCTACATCACTTTTAATATTGTTTGTTCTCATGATAAATTGGTTGGATCAACTAATTTTGGGATTGAATCCCTTAAAATCTGAAAAGTATAAAGGTGAAAAAGGGTTCATTCACCTATCATGTGATATGTTTTAAAAAGATGCATCAATAAGATGATCACATGTACATTTATTCTCACAATAGAGTTTGACATTCATAAATTGTTTGCTCAGTAAAATTGAGTTAAGAGCATTACTTTTAGATTGTGTAATCAAGACAATTCATCTTGATGATGATGGTTTGTCATTGAATTCCTTGAATAAATAGATAAACTATTGTTAAGGAGAATAAATCTTCATGTGTTGGTTTGAAATATGATATGTTGCATACAATAGCACTTGTATTCATTAGATCAATAAATTATGATTATTTGTTCCTCACTTGGTTCAAGGTCATGAACCAAATATTTCATTTAAAAAATTTTGATGTGCAGTATACGATTAATAAATATACCATGATGCATAGAGATGGATTCCTCAAAGAAGATAGAGGATATAAGTTAGTCTTCCTAACATAATGGGGAGATTATAAGAAGCAATGAAATATGTTATGAATTATCATCAAATCCTCATTCAAAAGATAATTCAAGTCAAATACCAAAAATATCTCATATTTAAGCTGCAAGTGCTCCTATTGTGTCGCTAAAGGACAAAGTTTATGCATGCGTGAAGCGTGATTGACCAATCAGTTCCAAATTAAATAATCCTAGAAAAGGATAAGGAGCAAATGATCATAATAAGAAGGTAATGTGCTCTTGAAAAGCCTATGACAAAACACTTCATGAAACCTTATAAGAGGTTCGGGTACTTAGAAATAATAAAGTGATGAGATCTCAAAATATTAGGTCACG
Source organism: Capsicum annuum (assembly GCF_002878395.1). NCBI lineage: Eukaryota > Viridiplantae > Streptophyta > Magnoliopsida > Solanales > Solanaceae > Capsicum > Capsicum annuum. The sequence goes on from NC_061114.1 coordinate 31,688,889, forward strand.
CCGTGAACTGATACGAAATAATATATCATCAATATCTTTGATACAATATTGGCGCAATATTGTAAAAGATTGCGAGGATCTGAATTCTACGTTTATTTAAGCATGCTGACGTAGAAATTTTATCAAGTGACGTGAAAAGATGCATCTTGATAAAATAAAACTTATTTGATTTACAGTCTAGACACTTGAAGATGTCACACGTGAAATGTAGAATATTGTCACTTGACAAAATCATATCAAAACTTTTTAAGAATTCAAAATGTTTGAAGCATATAAAGTTTCTAGAAAACTATTTATAATCCTTATATTGCATAAGCTTATAACTTGAAAATTATTGGAATTCTTGAAGAGCCTTTTCGGTTAATTTATTAGCAAGGTATAGTGCTACCCCTACTAGGAATGATATCAAACACATATACGGTACCTAAAGAGACTGCCGATATGGGCTTATTTTACTCTAAAGATTGCAGTCTCAATTTTATTGGTCATGCTGATATTGGGTACTTATTTGACCCACCTAAAGCTCGATCTCAAATACGATACATGTTCATATGTGGTGGTACTGCCATATCTTGGAGATATACAAAGCAGTCTATCTAGCACTTCATCGAATCATGCTGAGATAATAGCTATTCATGAAGTAAGTCGAGAATGTATATGGTTGAGGTCCATGATATATCTCATTCAATGAAAATATGGTTTGAAATGTGATAAAATGTACCCATAATTTTATGCAGAGATAATGCAGCATACATAGCACATCTTAATGGAGGATTCATTAAAGGAGAAAAAACAAAGGGTACTTCATCAAATCTTTTCTATACATAAGCTCAAAAAGAATTGTGAAATTAACGTGACAAATTCGTTCAAGTGACAATGTGGTTGATTTATTCACTAAGTCTCTTTCAACGGCAACTTTCAAGAAGATGATACACAAGATTGGGATGCAAAGGCTCAAGGATGTTCTCACTAGGGGGATTTAATATGTGTTGTACTCTGTTTTTCTTATGAGGTTTTGTCCCATTGGATTTGTCTTGTAAGATTTTTAATGAGGTATCCTATATGTGTATTGTTAGAGATGTGTACTCTTTTTCCTTCACTAGATTTTTTTTTTCACTGGATTTTTTCTAGTAAAGTTTTAATGAGGCACATTATCTACCAATTAGACATTCAAGCGGGGGGGGGGGTGGGGGGGGAGTGAATAGATTCCATATATAGTGAATGTCTACTTTACCATTTATAGTGAATGTCTATTTATGGAAAAATGAGAAACCCCAAGGGTGAATGTCTATTTATGGAAAAATGAGAAACCCCAAGGTTAGTCTTTCCCTATAAATAAAGGGGGTTTCCTTCATTATAGTTGACCCCTCAAGAATTCCTCATGAGAAATAAATAAGTCTCTTGTCTTCTCTCCATTCTTCTTGTTCTTTGTTTTATATTTAATAACAGTCTCCCATTTTTTTCACAAACAAAAAATTTTCAACTTTTCTGATTTTTCAACAAATATTAATGATAAGGGGTGTGTGAATGGAATTCCACCGGTTAGAAATTTGCAGCTTCAAAGTAACATTTGGTAAGTAAAAGTAAATACAAAAAAGGACCTAAAATGCCCTACAACTATTGAAAATAGAGCAAATATACCCTTCTTTCATCTTTGGACTCTAAAATACCCTTTGATCCATCTATTTGGACCTATTTTACCCTTCTCCTTAAAGACAAATGATTAGGATTTTAACCTAATACGTGGCAGTTTCTTATTTGCTGAATTTTTATTAATCAAAAATTCAAAAAAATAAAAATCAACTTAACCTAAATAACTAAAACCTACCTGATCCAAATCACTACAAAATTGATTGAGCTTTATTTCCATCAACAATTTGATTGACTTCAGAAATCACTAGAATAACACCACAACAACCTTGATTTCTTGTTTCACGTGTAAGTTGTTATTACAAGTAAGACAAGAAGCTGAAGATATTTCATGTTAATATTAAACATGGTGTTTCAAAACTATTTGTGATAATTTTTTCTCTTTATCATATTGCTCTCTGATAGTTTGTTCTCCATGTACTTCAAAACTAGTGGTGGTGATCACAGTTCCTTTTCTTTAAAATAAAAAATATTTAATTTTTCGTTCTTGGATTGTTTGTTGTTTGATATTAGTTGAGACAGTTACTTTTTTTCTCTTTTCCCAATATACTTCCATATTACTAAGGGTCTGTCATTGATGTTATGTCATCTACTTCTTCAATATTGACTGCGTGACTTGTAGTTTGTTCATATTTATTTTTCTTGACAAGAAACAATTGTTGAAGGCGGTCAATTTGTTGGTGAAAATATCAAGCTCAATCTAATTTCTAGTGATTTGAATTCGGTGGATAGGTAGATTTTAGTGATTTGGGTTAAATTAGTTTTTTCTTTTTTGATTAATAAAAATTCAATCAATAAGAAACTGTCACATGTTAAGTTAAAATTCTAATCATTTGTCCATTAAGAAGAAGGGTAAATTAGGGCCAAATAGGTGGATGGAAGGGTATTTTAGAATCCAAAGATGGAAGGAGGGTTTATTTTCATCATTTTCAATAATTGAAGGATATTTTAAGCCCTTTTCCGAAGTAAATAAGAGATATGAAACATCCACCCATTTAATTGACAAAATATATATGGAGTGTATACTGTAAAGATATATACACACACTATACCTATACTACACAAAATATACAATGATAGTTTCTATGTTATATATATTTCATCCATATTGTTCCAACTAGTTTATTGAACGAAATATATATATATATATATATATATATATATATATATATATATATATATGTATATGTATGTGTGTGTGTGTATACATCCCTAAAATAAAGAGGTTTAAATTTTATGTGCAAAAAATGTTTGTACACTAGTTTTTAGAAATTTAGTTTCACTGTTTTCACTATTTAATTATTTTTAAAAAAATCTAGATTTTTTATTTTCATCAAATAACTCCATTTCATAAAATTCTATTCTTAAAAAAAAATTATTCTCACTTTTAATTTATTTTTTTAAATAAATACATTTGATTCTAAGTATTAATTCCAAAATACTATGGTCAAACACAATTTCAATTCTATCTTCAACTTCAAAAATCTCTCTCTCTCACTCTCTCTCACT